>NC_087474.1:103242771-103335271 GCF_036417665.1 Passer domesticus | reverse complement strand
TCGGTTGTTCGCTTATAGAATATGATAGGTGTTCATTACTGATAATTAGAGTGTTTGGAATCAATTTGTGCTTGTTTTCCAAATCAGTCCTCCAAGCGCTGGAGTGAAAATAATTGCTGAAAACAAAAGTAGTTAGCTCAAAGCATTGGGAGCGATTTGGATGGAGGAACAAAAAACTTGGAAGGATTTGGGGGGGAAAAAGATGAGGCGAGTGACCTCCCTTTTAAAGTACGGGATGTAGCTGCTACTGCAGCGGATCGGGTTTTATTGGGCTCCGTTTGTTGAGAAGCCTGTACGCACAGTTGTATAAAAGATGAATAGAATCTCACGCAAGCGACCTCGCTGCGGTGGCTCAGCACATTATTGTTCCAGCTTGTTGAGCCTTATAGAGCGGGAAGGGGATCGAGGAAGGGATTTGAATAACATTGCGGTTCAGAGAGAGATTCATAATTTTAGTATAATCAGCATGTTGGTTTGCCTCGTAGTGACAGGTTGAGTTTATTTCCAAGAGAGTGTTCTGTGAAATAGGCCATTAAAAGCCCTGCACAGGGAATGGCTGCGTAGCTTCCGTAAGACTTGTGCTCCTGTATCTATCTGTCCATCCTCTTCTTTCTTTGGATGGTGTGTGGATGCCGTGACTGCAGTAATTGTCACATGTTAATTCAGTGTAATTTAATGAATTAAACCAGGTTTTATGGATTCCTGTATTACACATAAAAATGACAATTGATTATGCTTAAGTGGTTGTAGCATGGTATTTTGTATTTTAAAGTCATGTAGAATTATGTAGTTGTTTTTAAAACGCCAGTAAAACTGCAGAATCCTTTGGCAGTATTTTGGTTTCATCAAAGGACGTGGTACAATTGACTTGGGTAGCACCATGCTTTCACCCTCCAAATTTACGACGGTTGGTAAGGTAAAGGCAATTTTAAATGCTGTTGCTGTCTATACACAGTTACTTTCTTCAGCAGGTTTTGAAAATTTGTGAGAAATGGTCAATTGTTTGACATTCAGTGTTGTTTGTTCAGCAGCCTTTCATATTTCAGGCATATCTTTTAATATTGAACCTTAACAAGAAGGGCACTGCTTTCCACATAGTGCTATACAGACTGGATGAACTGTCATATCATTTATTGATTCCATAACCAGTTATCTCACTGAGATGTCTTTTATAAAAACTGCTGATAGTGATTTGGGAGAATAAAAGGAAAAAATAAAAGAAAAAGCTGTTCTACCTACTAGTATAGTATCCAGACTGCTATAGGGAAATGTTCATTTCTCTGCAGAGCTGCAGTTATTTATCATTGCTGTATTTTAAACTTATATCTTGCCATTGACTTGATTCGGGGATTTTGTTTTGTGGTTTTGAAAGGTTTTTTTTTTTTCTTTTTTTCTTTTATTAAAAAAAAAAATTGACAATCAATCAAACAGTAGCATATATTATAAGAAATTTTGAATTCATATCACCAACAGATTCCAAATAGTTTTATCAGCCTAGGGTGAATTCAGCAATCAATGCATTTTATTTTACTATAACTGCTAAAACCTTCAGATCTTGATGTGCTGATTATTTTGGGAGAGCTCTAAGAAGGGCTATGCTGAACAGTAACTGAGTACACTGCCCTAATAGTGTGGGGTGCAGGGCTGAGTTTTTCTGTTGTTGGTAGGTTTTTTTGTTTGTTTGTTTGGTTTTTTTTTCCTCTTTTTTCTCAGCTTCTGATGACGATACATGGTTTATGCTTTGAACTATGTGTATGTTTATTCTTTTTGAGACCTCATGGTGATGGTCACTGCCCCATCTGCTCACTACCAATGCTACCTGGTGGGATAGTTCTTAGGAATTTCTCCCCATTTGCTGCAAAAAAAGTAGTTTTGTCAAATCAGTGCAAAGAGTTTAATGTGTCTGAATTTTTACTGAGTATAAGTTTTATTGTTTATACCTTAACTAATTTATTTCATTAATGGGCTTTCATAAGTGACTTGCCAAGATGTTGTTTCCCATTTAAAATTGTTTAGTTATATTTCACTTTATTAGACAGTGATTTCTGGGGTTTTTGCTTTGTTTTTTTTTTTTTTTTTTTTTTTTTTAATTATTGAATGATGCTGATGTTCTCAGGTTACAAAGCTTAAATAATGGATTTTTTTGAGACGAACATTTGATTTTTGAACCTGGCTTTGCTAGTCTCTCAATAAATACAGTGGAGCAGCTCTTCAAGTATATTTGTGAAATTTCAGGCACAGTTGAGGAGATCTTACCATCCTTCTGACTGCAGAGATCTGCTGACTTGTTCTGTGTAATAATTTTTGCTTTATACTGTGCTGGCCTCCTCTTAGCCAAGAGAGGCTGAGTTATATAGGGGTTAATCATGGATAAAGATTTTCTAGTCACTCTCCCATTTTGTAGGGCATGCTCTGTACATGTGATTGTGTGTGTATGTACATTCTGTGTTATTCTTTGAATGCTGTCAGTATCCTCCACTTCTCTTCCCGGCTGTTTTTAACCTCTTCTTCAGGAAACAGCTCCAGAAGCACTTCATGAGGTTAAAAATATAGACAATTATACTTCCAGTCTTCTTGGATTACCCTTCTTCTATATTGATTAAAAATTGTATCTTATTCTGATGGGCTAGTTTTACTCAAGGCAAGCATTAAATCTTAAGAAATCTCTCATGTCTGTTTTAGGACCCAAATGCAACAGAAAATGTATTTCTGCTGTATATATGCATAACATGGACTGAGTGCTTTAGAACACTTGAATAGAGGCTGATGTTGCTTTTATAGGGCCAGAATGCCTAGAGGACAATGTGTTCTGATGGTGTAGCCTGTGAGTCCTCTCATAATGACAATTAAATTGGCCAAAAACTGCATTAAGAGTGGGAACAGCAGGGTCTTGTTGTGGCTGGTTTCCCCTTTCCCCACTCAGCAATTTTATCAGCATCTTTACATCTGATGACATATCTGGATGCCTTCAGCTCGGCCCAGAATTACCGTACTTGGGCCCTGCACTACTCGTAGTGAGCACACTCTAAGCAGGGGTGGGAACGGACTGTGAGCAGTGATGTTATTGCAGCCATGGTGATGGCCCGTGGAGGTACAAGGACACATCACCATGATGCTTGTCAATGAAACTACCTCTGGAAGAAGTGGACATGCTTTCCCACTCAATCCCTTCCTCTGAGCCCAAGTGGAAACCTTGCTCAGTTGTTTAAGAGTTACCTCTAACAAATGCTATCATCTCGTTCTGCAGGCTGTTTTCTCTCCATAATGGGTTTGGATTTTACTATAGGTCCCTCCTATCCCTTCAACGTGCATTCCTTTCCTGATAGGATTTGAGATGTCTTAGAAGATGTACTTAAAAGCTGAACATAGGTTGAATTAATTCCTCTAGGAATATTAATCCTTATCTCATGAGAGTTAGATGTAACCAGAGTTCCTTTACTCAGAATATTGCCATAAGTATTGGGATAAGCTCTCGTGTTTCAGAACAGCAGCAGACTTCGGCACGGGTTGATCTTTTCTCTTTTTTTGTTTTTAAAATAAAGCTAAGCTGTTAGTACTATGTTACATGTTGATGGTGATTAATGAAATACACTGTCTTATAATAATAATAATAATAATAATAATAATAATGTGCTGAAGAATTTAATTTGCTTTAAAATTAATATTCAATAAGTAGTACTTTGTTTCACCTGAAATATTTGCTATTAAATGCTTTTGAAAATATAAACTCAGTGATTGTAAGATAAAATTTCACCACGTATAGCAAACAATCTATGCATTTTTTTAATAAATGTGCTTGCCAAATGGGTGAGTGTATTTTTGACATTGTTTAGCCTGCACTGGCTTGGAGAGATATTCCTTTTCCAGTATTAATAGCATCAAACACCGTTCATTTTTCTGGCATGTACTGGAGCAGTCAGAGCAAACTGAATTCCTGGGGAAGAACATTGTCTTAAACATTTGCTTTATCTGTTCATTCCAGTAGATGGCTACAGTTCACTACCAAATTGTGGCTATAATAGATTTTTTACAGTAAGTAAATCAGAAGATGAAGGTTGAATTACTATAAATGAGTTGACCTGTACATTTTTCTTATTTCATGTGCTTAGTCATGCACTATTCACTATTTTTCTATGTACACCTTTTTCAAACTGCAGGAAAATGTTATATTTTTTTTCCTGTTGGTTGAGGTTTTATGTTATAAGTGACTCTCACATCTCTTGCAGTTTTCTGGTATTTCTAATTGTGCCTGATTGGAAGAATGCTTGCAGTATCCAAACACTGAGGAAACTCAATTGCTTAGCAGCTACATGTTACTTTTATAAAAGTGGATACTTCCAGAGTCTTAATGTTCTTTTAATTTTGTTCCTGGGTTTAGGCATTTTAAATGGAAACTGGCCATTTAGCACATGCTATTGCCAAGTTGACTTTAGCTTTCATAGAAGCAGATATTTTCTAGTAAGCCTTTTCAGTCCTAAGCATGAAGCAGTGACTAACACATACAAAAGTATGTTTACCTTTGCATTTCGTCTGTGTTGTACATTGCAGTGTTTCATTGCTCTCAATTCCCATCCAGGTCTTTCTTTTTTTAAACCTAATTTGCATACAACTAAGTTGATACAAAGGAATTTCTTTTAAGCCCCTGGAAAAGCAGCTTGCTTCTGAAAAGGTACTCATTAGCAGTTCGCAGAGTGGAATTCTTTCAAAGGTACATTACTCATTTGTACTGTATGAAGTAGTTCACAGTGCAACATTGAAATATTAGGTATGCCTTTTGACTTTCTCAGATCGAATGATTCTAAATTTGCCAAGTAAACTAGTGAATATTTTGCTTTAATTTTCAATGAGAAGGAGGTGTGGAAACTGACTTTTATTTGTAATCATATTTGCTGGTGAATGCTACTACCATATCGCTTTAATTTTATCCTAATCCTTTCATTTTTGCCTTACAACAGCTACAAGCTGAGCACAGCAATTTAAGGTGCAGGTTTTTGTTATTTTACAAATGAAAGGGCCATTTTTTGCATTAACTGCTATGCTGTGCTATTGCAATTTTAGGTCCCTTTGCAATCAACTGCCAATTTATATAGCTGGCTACAACTGCTTAATCTATTATTAATAAGCAGTGCTACTGAGCTCTACAAATGATAAAAATGGTACCAGTTTTATACAGGAATTTCATTTTCATATCTAAACTACATACAATAACTTTATTCTCTACCATGAAGATAAATGTCTTAATTATTTATAAATTCTTTATATTTTATGGTATCGATTTAGGGATTCATTTATTATCCTTGAAATATATTGAGAGGCCTTAGCTGTAACTAAAATATTTTTCATTTACCCATTTAGTTACAATGTTGTAGTCTTAAAGGCCAAAATTTAATGTGTTTACAAAATAGTTTTACAGTCTAATACTGGCTTGAATATTCTAGAAAATAAATGGATGCTGTGTTATTCTTAAGTTCTAAAATTGAGTATTTTGGATTATGTGTTAAATCTCAGCTTTCTTCTATGTTTAGATTTTTATTGTAGCCACATGATTCATTAAATGAGTTTGTCCTCTGAGAGGGAAATGCATTTGACCCCTTCTTGAGAGCATATACAAGAAGTTCATCAAGAATCACAGATTTTAATAAGGTAAACAGTGTTAGTTCTGTCCCCTCTGGTGTTTGTGGAACTGGGACATGTCCAGCACTCGATCCTCATGCAGTGGAAACGCATTGGCTGCCCCGGAGAGCACCTGGCCGTGTTTAGGACATCTCAGTCATGAGAAGGATTGTACCTGGAGGGCAATTATGGTCAGGACAAGGGATGCACAATAATAAGTCCCTGGAGCACTTTAATGGGCTGTAGGAAGGGAAGAAGGGGGGGGGGAAGGAGAAAAATTACTAAGGTATCAATTGTGTTTTTAAGAATGGACTGTGAGATACAAAGGAGTGTTTGCTATGGTGTATTTCTGGTCATGCAAACTTGTGTCTAGTCACATACCTGAATTTCTTGGAAACCCCTTCAGAATTTGTTTACTTAATTATTTAGGAAGAATGTAGAGATTTATTAAGTGTATTCCTTGTTGTTTTTGTGTAATATGCTTCGTAGATTAAGCATTTCCACAAACGATTCGCTGGTCACAGTGAAGCGGACATTATTTTCCCCCCATCCTTTCTGGAATTTAATTTCATCTGAACTGTTGTGCGTCTTTTCCTTAACCTTTAGATGATTTGCTCACACACACAGACACACACACGTGTGCACAATGTGAAAAGTTTAGCTTCAGTGTGAGAACGCCGAGGCTCAGAGCAGCAGGAGCCGGCAGTCGGGTCCTTCCAGCCCGGGCAGTGCCGGGGCGCGGGGCCGGCTCCCGCCGGGATGGATGCCGGGCTGGCGCTGCTGCTCCCGCCGCTGCCTCCCTCGCCTCCCGAACCCTGCGCGGCCGCGGGGCCGGGGCCGGTGCCTCTCCGCGCTCAGCCGCTAGGGAGTGTCGGAGCGAGAGGCTCCGATTAATTTTTCCACTTCGCCTGTGAAAAAGCTGGTTTAAGTTCACCCCCAGCTGCAGCACTTGTGTGTTGTAAATAGGCTCAAAATTACATGGGCGTTTGTCTCCATGATCTTTAGAAGGATTTAAAGATAAGACGTGGAAACCTTTTATAAGCAGACATGAATTATTTTTGCTCAGATTGTGTGTTTACTCGTAATACTGCTAACATATTTAGTTAATCATCAACTTACTTGCATAATTTGTATAGTAAGCACCACATACCTGTCTGCTAAACAGGTAAACATTTTTAATCTGATAGGGGCTGAAAAACAGCAGCTTGTCTTTATCTAATTATTTTCTTAAAGGTTGGTCAGCAAATGTCATGTATTTCACCTACATTGTGCTTGCTTGGAAAGAGATGAGATATTTACATTACAGTGGTTCAAGAATCGCAGTAAAAGTGCAACTGCCTTTAAAATGCATTTTGATAGTTTGGCGAGTTGATTCAGTATTAAATACCAACAAATCTCTTTAAAGGATGACACAAACAAAATTACACCCATTTCCTTTTATTTACTGATCTGAGGAGCTTATATTTAAATGACAGAAGTAGTAGATATAACAAGCCTGTGAATTCTTTCCTTCCACCTGGGGAATTAAAAAAAATTGTAACGAGAATACTAGGGTGGCTGACATCAGGTCTACATTATATCTTTGCTTGCCTGGGGTGCTCTCATAAAAAATAAAACAGAGCTTTATACAGATATAGTGTGCACTAAATTTGTGTTCAACATCCATAAATAAAATATTCAACTCTTTCTGAAGAAAAACTATTGTTTTGAGATATTTCAGGCCAAAAAATATGCCACTATTGTGGAGAGTAGAGGGTTTCCACTTTGGCTTTGCTTTCGCTTTTTAACAATCATCATAGTTGCTACATACCTTTGTTATTGCTTTTGCCTCTCTGGCAGGATGGAATATACAAAGGAGGTTCTTTCTGTAAATCATATTTTAAAAAAATTCAGAGAGCAAACCACCCATTTATGCTGCAGTATGTTTTGGTTCTGGGTAAGCAAACTGTATGCCTAATGATTTCATAAGAATTTAATATTGTGTGTTTTACAGATGGAAAAATGTTGATAAATTTAGGTTAATTTCTACTCTATTTATGGAACTACTTATGCATTTTTTAAAAGAAACAGAGTCTTCTTAAATTATATATAACTTGAAAAAGGGTCTGTTGTTTATTTTATTTTAAATATTAGATTGTCCCTGAACAAGGCAGCAATAGTATTATGTAGAACACTACTTATGGAAACAGCAAACTAGTAAATCTATGCAGCACTAAAATAAAATGTTATATTATTCTGATAATATTTGACTTTTGCACAATATTTAAATGAACATTAGTATAAATAGGAATGCTTAACTAAAACACAAGTTCATCGTGTAGGCTAATGCATTACTCTTGTATATTTGTACATGAGTGAACAATTATTCTAAAAAGTTTATACATGTGTTCCAGTGACCAAACTTGTATTAAAACAAACTGGTCCGATAGTGGTGACAGAAGACATGGTTGATGGTTGTGTTTGAGAAGTAAATGGGCAAAATATTTGTGGATCTTTTAATGATTACAGTTCTTGATAGCTTTCATAAGAGTGCACATAATTTGTGACAACTCTAATAAAAAAATGTGGCAGAAAAACTTTCTGAGTTAGCGGCAAAGTAAATGGGGCAGGTTTTGCATTTTGAACAGAAATCTTATGAACTGTGATTGAATTTGTCGTGAAAGTGTGTCAGAATTAATAAAGTATTTACGTGCAAGGTTGCTGGGCTTTGCAGACTGGTTAGGGCTGAGGATTGGTTAACATGAAAAGTCATTTCTGTGCATTTGGTACTCGACAGCAAAGGACAAATGTACTTCTGTGCATTTTGGATCATAATGCCATTTCTCATTTCAAACAATTTTTGTCAGGACACCAGGCAAAACAATGATGCTTTGAGGACGTAATTAAAGATATTGTTCAAAGAACAACTTTCTGCATATTTGAATTATTACTGTCATCAAAATCATACAAATATGGAAATATGATTGCCAGAAGCACATAAATCAATGATCAGCATGGCCTCAAAATCCAATAAATATGTAGAGTTAAATACTTTAAAATGCAAATTGCATCTGATAATTTGCATATGGTAGAATTTAAAGGAAATTTTGTTGCTTAACAACCTCTAAGGTAGCAGTTAGGGCTATGGGTAAACATAGATTTTTTTATTCATCATTGGTCAAGTTGCAAGATTTGATAAATGATAGGAGACTGCTTTCCTTGGTTAAAATGACTGCATTCTTTACTGAATCCTGAAACTGCCTTGAAGTCATCTGAATAATTAAGAGTTAATTATTCTTCATCCATCTAAATCAGAAAAGGACAGATTTAGGGAAGGAATTTATAATTTTTGCCTCATGTCCTGTCATGTCGTAATGTGATAAACTAAACTGACTCCAAATAATATCTAGTGACCTTATAGTAATTACGCCTCACAAAACATTCTGGTTGAAATTTTTTAATTGCTTGCATCGATTCCAGAAACTACATCTTAACAGACTCTGAAGTTTAATTGTGTTCAAAGGAAAGCAGTAGAAAATTTGTGTTCTGTTACTGTTCTAGTGTAGTCATATCAGGAAGATACTGTTTGGAGTCTTTCCCTTTTCCCCCTTCTGTTAGTGCCTGTGTCTGTTTTCTCAGTTTTGCTCTTTTTCTATGCAAGCCATTATTTTTAAAGGATAGTGAATATGTACATCAAGAATATAACTTTTTTTTTTTTTTAGGAAAAACTTCCTAAGTTTAACAAAAGCAGGCATTTTTCAGTGGCCTCAGTTCTGGTTTGCTTGCTTCCTGCAACTTGGAAAAAAATGTACCCTTAAAATACAGGCATAGAAAACAAGAATATTCTGGGATCTGTCGTCCTGTAGAGAGAAGGACAGTTTCAGAATTGAAAACTGAAGCCTGTTTTTATTTGCTAATTTCAAAGTAGAATTTTTTTTTCCAAGAAGAAGGGTTTACAAATGTTTACTGATCACAAGAGGAATTGTAATAAAGAAATCAATATGCATGATCCCTTTTCATGTAGTACAACAAGGTTACACTGTTAGGTTAAGTACAGGCTGCATTCCTTTTCAGAAAATCAATTTGCTGTATAGTGTGCAACAGCAAGTCTCTTCTGAAAGAGTCATTTTATGTTGTGTGCACAGTAAATTCTATATTGACGCCTTCAAATAGTATTGACTGATTAAAAAAAAAAGAAGAAACTCTAAGCACAGTAACCTTAAAAGAGTATTATAATTTTCAAGTAATTGCTTTCTTGCTACTTATTTAATTTATTTCTAACAGACAAACTGATAAAACATATTCTTACATGTCCTTTAAATTGTTAGTACTGTAAAACTGGTGTTGTGACATTATTTTCAAAATCTTTAAAAATATTGTTTTCAAAATAGCAACAGAATGCCATATGTGATTTCAAATACTGTGGATTTAGTGTAAACTTATTTGCTGAATTCAGAGGGTGGGAACTTGGGGAGTTGATTGAAGTTCTTTTGTTTGCTTGTTTGGGGGTCGTTGTTTTTGCTGTTTGTTTTTAATTTATTTTAAGCTTTGGTCGTGGTTTGCAAAAAAAAAGAAAGTATTTTCAGTTGTTATGGTTGTGTACATATAAACTGTGATGGTGCTCACAAAGCAGCAGTGGGTTTTTGTAAAGATTGTCTGTTACCTGTCTGTGTTCCAAACAAAACAAGCAGTACATATGGAGGGAGGGGAAAAGTTAGTAGCTGCACTCAACCTCCTTAGACATAACATGGCTTAAAAGCCAGTTTTTATAAGGGAAATATATGGAAACGTGGTTTATTTTCAGTTCTTGTTTTCTCAGAACATAAAACTATGTCTTTTAAAATGCTTTGACCATTTTTGATGCAACTGTTCAATTGTAAAGACAATCTTTTGCTTTTTGTGTGTTTTTTACTGAGCAGTTCTTGATGGACTCTGACTTTTCCTTTTATTTCTGTCAACCCAATTACAGTACATTAGAGCGCACCCTGATCCTACTTGTTTGCCTGTTATGCAGTGTATATGTTTAACTCATAAGCATGTTCATTTAGATATTTCAGTCTGATCATGCTGAATGTCTTGCAGCAACACATATTGATGTCTACAGAACATTAGATACTTTCAACCTTAGTTATTCATTCTAGAAATTATAAAATGCAAATATATATGGTTTTGATTGCTTTTGAGCTGTCGTAGCTGATAAAAAGTGGATTTGTTGTTTCTCTGTCAAATTCAGTTGTTCATTAATATGTTCTAAATAAATTCAGATTTTAATAGAGAGAATTTAATTCATTAAAATTTGAATTGCTTAGAAAAATACCCGTAATTTGAATTAGAAAACTGGCTAAACTGTTAATATATTTAGCCCCAAAGTTAAAATATTGTTTGTTACGGATTCACTTACTAAAGAAACCCAACAAACGTTCACTTTTTAAAGGCAGGCTGGCATTTAACATTTCCTAGTATTAGAAAGACACTTATCTAATGATGTAGCTATTTCCCATGCATTTTCTTTTTTTTAAGTTTAAGAGATTTGCTTCATTTCTAAGCTAAATAGAAAGTGATTCCAAAGGCTGGCTGCATTTTTTTTTTTGATCACAAAGATGTGAATAGCAAAACTACTTGAGGTATAATTCATTGTTTAGAAACTCTGGTCTGCTGTTTGTTTGCAGCATTGTTGTTAGGGGTCTGAATTGCCCAAACAACAGTTTAAACCAAGCCAGGCATAGCAGCAGACAGAAAAATACATTCAACTAGTGGGATCATGGATTTGTTTGATTCAGGTAATTGAAAGTGTTTCATACTATTATTGCAACTTGAAGGCTTGTTTAAGTGTCTAGCTGTCAGTCAGTTTGGAAGGTGAAAAGTATTCGATTGTCACTCTGTCAGTCAATAGAGATGAGAACTGTCTGCCTAATGGATTTCTTTACGTAGATGTCTGCATGGAGGTAGAAGTAAAATCAATGTGTTGTCATGTGCAAGTACGCTGCATCAAACTGCCAGGTGAAATGCAACTGTATTTCTGTAATGTCTACATCCTTGTGTTGTTTGTGGAAGACAGACAGATGTTCCCTGTGTTTAAAGGTAACAGACTCTTTGTGGTCACACATGAAGGTTTATTTTTGAACATTTTGTAAGAGTTTCACCTATTTCCACTCGCTCCAGAGGTGTTTTTTTCCTGTTTGCTTGATCATATCACAGATCAATACTCAAAAAAACAGGATTTAACTTTGTAGGAAAAACATAGGTTGTTGTGCCATAAGGCTCAGACAATTTTCTTTTAAGCCTGGGTTTCTCCATGTTTTCTGTTTTGTCAGTGATGACTTATATTGAGCTAACTGTTTTTCCTGCTCAAGTTTTGGCTGTTAGTTTTCCTACATTTATTAGAGCATGTATTGACTTCCTATAGCAAAAGAAGAAGAGATAATTTCTTGAATAACGGAAGATACCAAAGGCTTTCAACACCCTTGATGAAACAGGCATCAGTCAGTGACCTCTGTTCTTTCTCTGGGAGATGCTTACAGTGTTAAGTTCCACTGAACAAGATCTGATAACAAGTGGCATCTGGAAAGTTATTAGGACATTTCAGAATAATAGTACCAGTTATTATAGTTCTTACTAATTCCAGGCTTAATCCTATATGAAATAGGTGCATTATAATGATAGCCAAACATCTTATTAAAACTGTTTTCCTGTTAACTGATACAACACATATAAAGACATGATTCTCAGCCCCACTGAAGGTGGCAGGCTAAAACGAGAGATACGAACTTCAAAAATTGAATGTTTTAATCACCTATTTGCTATTGTATCATTTGTATATGTGTGCTCTTTTTGAGAATTAAAATATGTAGCTCTTAGCTGCTGCTGTAGGGAAAAAATAAAAAGGAGTAAGAACCAATTCCCAGTGAAGGAACTCGACCATGGGTAATGAAATCCATAAGTAGCAGAGACTAGTGGTAAAGCAGAAGGTAGAACTTCAAAAGAAAAATTAGGATTTTGGTTTTGGCTATAAAAATTTCAAGATGAAAGAAAAAGTGTTGGGTGGAAGATGGCCCCTGAGAGGTAAGGGCAGGGCTGTGAATCATCAGCAACATTTTTAAAAATTTCTTTTTTAGCTTGAATCAGTGCTTCCAGTTTTTGCAGTAGATGATGTAGGAATTCTACTGGTGGCAAAGCAATCCTTTGCTCCTGCATTGCTGTGTCTCCTCTGTAGGGCCGATGGGGGAAAATAGTGTGTGCTACTTGTAACTTAAGATTATAGTATGTTTATAAAAATAGGCAAGAACAGGCACAAATTCATAGTTTCAAAGCTGAAGGAAATTCTGTGATCACCTAACCTGCTAGCCATCCTTGAAGTGATTGTAATTTGACCCAAAGAGGTTTGGGTTTGATGCTTTCTACTTTGTATACTTTACTACCCATGTGCTATTTCATATTCAGCTTCTTACAATTCTTATAGAGATTTTGGGTCTGGCTTTGTTTTACAGAGGAAAGAGAAGATGCTTTAAGATACAAAACAGACATCATTAGGGTTTGAACCATGGTTGTCTACCACTTTTGAGCTGATTACTCAGTTAGAAAAGTGGGCAGCAGAAGGTGATCTTCTGTGGACAGTTCTCTAGATTTTACTCTGGCCATAGTTAATATGTCAGAATACTTAGATATTTTCTGTCAGTATATTTTCATATGAATAAGAATTTATTTTATTGGAGTGAAGATGTTTCCAATATGTACAATTATTTTGTTGGTGAGAGATCTAAAGAAAAAACAATTGCTGTGGAGCATGTAGGATCATTGAGTTTGTCAGTAGAGGTGGCTGTACACATGCTGAATACACAGCCAAAAGGGTGCCTGTATCCTGGGGTCCTAGAAGGAAAAAAAGAGTATCCATTTTGTCTATTTCCCATGATGGTGTATTATTTGTACTGTACAAAGAAGTCTAGGAAAAATATGGGAAACAATGATTTCGAGAAAGCCTTAGGTTGATTTAGATGGATTTATGAGAGCTCTGGAAAAGTACCACAAATATACTCTAAAGCTCCTTTCCTCAGCAGATATGGAAGTGTGATCTCTGATTCAGATACAGTTGAGAATTAAAATAGCAGCAAGAAAATATACAAATAGTGTATTACCAGATACTGAAACATTTTGAGCATCACTTACAGAGCTAGCATTTACAGGCTCAGTCTACTTTTATGACATTACTGGACATTTCAAAGAGTCTAATTTTTTGGTCTCTGTTCCTCTCAAATATTTTTGTATTTATCTTACAGCTTTCTAAATTTCTCTCTTAAATGTTTTGTGTTCACTAATTGTGAAAATATTGAATGTGACAGAAAATGATGGTTCTACAGATGATTTTGATTCTTTGTTATGACCTCTAACCCTGTAATCTCTTAAGACACAGAATATAAAATGTAACTTTTTAATTTGGTGGATTTCTTGGGACTTCTTTTGAGCTTCTTTTTCCTGTGCTTTCCCCCTTTTTCCCCCCTTCCCTCTCCCTTCACCCCCCAATTAGCACAGTAATCTACTTAGTTCAGTTTCAAGTGTCTTGGTTTTTCTTCCCTGCCATCTCCCCAGACTAGACACTAAATGTAGCATTCAAAAAATATTACCATGAATCATTATATAATAAATGGCCAATAGCAGTATTTTTTTCAGAAAGTCATTTAAAGTTGCATGAGAGATTTGAATTTATACAAGCACGATTGCCCAGGAAAGCTGGCAGTAGTCAGTAGGAGCAATAGTGTGATGTCAAATATGTGATCAAACATATGAATATCTCTGGAGCTCCCAGCAGCAAGAGAAGGATCCATTTTGTATATTTCCTGTGTGGAGAGGTGCTTTTGTGTTCTCTAATAGTGCTTCATTTCTGATATTAAAAGATAATGTATCTGTTCTTAGCATTGCTCAGACAGTTTAATTACCACCTAAGTTCAGATATTATTCCTTGTCAGATCTTTAAAAGCACAGTCTTCCAGACGCTGAGATATCTGCCTGTTACGGGTTGCTGATAGCCTAGTCTAAGAAGTGTTTGTGCTTTATAGGAACAGAAACTGTACTCATTACAGGCAGCAGAAGATATTTAGCCAGAAATTAGGAAAAGGAGATGCACGTAGAATGTAGGCAGAAGGAATATAAGCCTTTCGGTGACTCACAACCGCTCTCTTGGAGGGACTGGTGGCTTGCCTCCAGGTCCATTCAGGGTTTGGGATTTTAATCATGTATCTGGTATTTGGTGATCCTTTTGTTTCTTGATCATATTACTGCAATCTCTTTGTCCTACTGCCTTTTCCTCCCCACTCAGGTGCCCAATATAGAGTTTCCAGCAGAAGCAGCAAAGAGAAAATTATTTGTGGCTGTTATATTTAATCCTGTGCCTAAAGTATTTCAATTAGCCACTAAAGGCATAATACAAAGCCAGGGAAGAAATGTGGATCCTTTCCAAACGTAGGACAGAGCAAGAGCTTCTTTTAGTCGTGGGCAGAGAATGCTAGGTCTTGCAGTAAACTGTGGGGTCCCCAGACAAATAGCCTTCAAACTGAGACAGCTGTTGTGTGCTGGAAGACAGGCAAGCTGGATACCACGGCCTTCACCCTCTCTCCCCACAGTGACTGATTACAGATGTGTAACTAAGCTGTTGTTCCCCTCCCTCGGGAACTTGAGACCATGGGCTGTCCTCCCTTGCTTTCCCTTTCTCCTTGTCAATCAAACACAGAATTTGCAAGCAGTATTGATCAGAAATGTGGATATTTTTCTTCAGTCAATCTCTAGCTACTAAGCTTGATAGCTCATCTTTGGCATTTTAAAAACGGCCCCCCTCTGCTATTCCAGTTGACTGTCACTTTGTCGTAGTGCCCTAGGCTGGATTTGTTTCTGTGTAGAGAAATATTTTGTAGGAGATGGCTGGAAAAATCTTGTGGGTAGAAATTGGCTTTTTCACTTTCCTCTTGTTTCCTCTGTTGGAATAATTCCAAAGAAAATGCATTCGTCATGCAACTCTCTTTGCATCACTCTTGGTGAGATTGATTTGGCATTAAAATCTATTTTGTGTAGCTCACTGATGTTTCTTGTCTCAGTATGAACATAGAGTTCTTGGAGGCATAACATCTTTAAATCTTTCCACTTCTTACGGCCATATCATATTCTAAAAGAGACATTCAGGATTCGGATTCAGTTCAGTTCCTATTAAGGGCAAAAATACCTTGTTATTCTCTTAGTGAGGTAAATCAAAAGTCAAAGACAGTCAGAGATGGTTAGGATCTGTAAGAAATTGTAACAAACTCTCCTGAACATTAACAGCAATGCATTTTGCCAGATGGATATTCACGTTGAAAGATGCTTCTTGCAGGAACAGCTTGTTGGTAGTTTTTTTTCTTGAAGTATTGGCAAATAAGCTCTGGCAATTTTAAGAGGTTTTGATCAGTAAATTGGTGGAAGTAAAATTATCCCCCCAGCTCCTGGACTGCAGTTGTTTACAATCCATCATATTATCTTAAACCACCACTGACTTCACTTTACATGGGTATGTAGAACATACCCATGTAAAGTCAGTCCTTCTGTCAAGTTTGGTATACAGAACATAGGCTGTTCTACAGCAGCAAATACTTGGGACTAATAGTCTCTTATTCTACTGAAAAGTACCGCTGTGTGTTCCTGCTTCTGCAGTAGTGTAGAGATGGCCATTCTAGATTATCATGCTTTTTAGATTTCTGTTTCACTGTTAATTTAGCAGGTGGATTTGCTGCATTCTTAGCAAGTCCATGGATGACAGCAACTTTGTGGGGGCAGTCAATGCACTGGAGGGCTGGGCTGCCTCTGAGTGGGACCTACTCAGAATGGACAAGTGAGCTGATAGGAACCTCATGAAGCAAGGCAAATGCAGAATTCCGTGTTTATGATGAAATAAACTCACACAGCAGGACTCTATGGGCTTGCTAGAAATCAGCTTTGCAGAAAAGGCCTTGTGCTTCTTCTGGCTGAGGACAGGTTGAAGATTGCAGTGTGCCCTTAGAACAAAGAGGGCTGTTTGCATGCTGGGTTGTCTTGGCAAGAGCATAGCCATCAGGTTGTGATTCTTACCCTCTGGCTGTCATTTGAGATCACATCTGGAATATTGTGTCCAGCATTTTAATTCACAGTGCAGGAAAGACTTTAACAGAGTCATAGTGAGTCTGGCAGAGGGCCACCAAGCCAGTCCCAAGCAAGCCTCAGGCTTCCTGTGTGATGTGAAAGGAGAAGCTGAGGGAGCTGGACTCATTCAGCTTGAAGAAGAGAGCACTGTCTGCAACCACCAAATGTGGAGTATGGAGAAGTTGGAGCTGAACTCTCCTTTAAGGTGTGCCCTGGAAAACAGGACTGCACTGTGTCCAGTGCCCCAGAGCACTGAGCTGCAGAGATATTTCCTCTTTACCCCTCTATCCAATTCCCCTTTCCATGTGTTCTGGCCATGTCTGCTAGTACCAAGAGTGGCAAGGCTGGAATTGCGTTCATCATCTATCCTCTAGAAAATGGGAGGACCAATCCATTCCTGTTTATATTCTCTTTGGTTCTCCTAATGTAATTTTACTCACTTCATGGTATTTTTCTGATAAAGTACTCTGTTATCTAGACATCTTCATAATACTTTGTAGAAAAAAGTATACCTTTCATATGTTTCTCCTTTCCCAACCTAATTGGGAAAAGTTCCAACTATTTTAACATTTTCAGGATCAGAAATTAGCAGCTGCTGCATCTCTTCATGTGAATGAAGAGCAGGTGTCAGCTTGTTGGAGGAGAGGGATATTCTGGGCAGATTGTGAAGCAGATAAAGAGCCCCATGGACAATTGTTCAAATAGAGGAAATAGAAAGAATTGGTAAGAGCTGTTCTAGTAAACAAGAGTGCTGGCTATCTTCTGTGCTTCCACACTCATCAGTGTAAAAGTGTGTAGCTCCATCTCCAGTAATATCCAAGGTGTCTTAGATCTGTAGAGAAGGGGCAGCATCCTTTTCTGCACAACTGAAAGAGCTGGGAAATAGCTTCTGGATTCATAGGTAATAGTAGGAATATTCCTGCTTTAATTGTAAGATCTGATAAAATATATCCGTTTATATTTATTCTTTCTTGAAATGTAAATTTATGGTTTTGATCGTGTTATTTAATACTTGGTTAATGGTTTGCTACAGGACTGTGGCTTTATAGTATTTTTTTGAATGAATTATTTTATTATTAATAACAATTGAAATATTTCTGAGCGGCAAGTTTCTGAGTTAATGAGACTTTCCACTGAGGTCCATTGAAAGATAGCGTCTCACTTTCAGAAAAGTTAGTAATGAGTTTCATTTTTTAGGGCAAACCTTTGTTCTTCATTTCTTTTGCATATCTTCTGTGTTTCTCTGAGGAGGTCTCTTCAATAAGTTGTGACAGTTATTTGTAGCATAGAGTCCCTACTGTAAAGGTGGGTATGTCTAAATTGAGGCTGTCAAAAGGGATTGTGAATTGCATTTCACAGTGCTGTAAGAACATGTAGACAAGTCTCTCTGAAGACCTCTGTACTGGTATTACATGGAACTGCTGAGCTGCTTGCTGAGGCTCCCTACACCTACATCATTTATTAAAACATTACTACTTATTTATGTTCTGATGCTAAAGTAAATGCCCATTTTGTTTTGTAGACTTTACAGCCTTTTTCTTCAGTACTTAGCTCTTTCATCTCACTGCTTCATTCTCCAATGACTGGGGTGTCTCTGACCGTTGAAAGCATGGCTGAGGATAGTAAAGACTTGTTTCGCTTTGTGTTAACTATATTTGCAGGGCAATCTTTTGTGGTTCTGCACACTTATTCAGCTCCCTTCCTTATTTCTGTGGGGTTTTCCTAAATGTGATGAGATGGAGCTGAATATATGTGTTGCTAACATGTATAGAATGCGATAAATACACCATGCTGCTCAACATACTGTCGAGATTTTGAATTTTTGTAGAATTTCAGCAAATCTGTATAGTACCTATGTCAAGAACTTTCAGTTCATATGTCAAAATGTTTCATGTGCAGTTTCTTTTGCATTTTAGCAAATTAGTACATTTTACCTTAAGTTTGTAGATATGGAAACTGTACAGGAAGAAGTGATTTGCTTAGTCTCTGGGAAGCTGAGAATGAAACCTGAATTTCTTCTTCTTGTTCCTTATTCACTGAATGGTACTATTTTCTTTAAATAGTAATTTTTTTTCCCTAAAGTTTTATAAATAATTTGGATAGCCTACTAAATATGCATGTTCTAAAGTACTCAAACAGTTCCTTTTCATCTGGCACAGCATGGAACTAGCAGTTTTATCCTTAATCTACCCACAAAATATGTGACTACAGCATTCAATTTATACTGGGGCCTATTCTTAGACTGCATTATAGTTCATAAAAAATTATTGGCATTATTTCATGGAATTAATCACTTGTAGAGAAAAAAAAAGGGGCAACTAAGAATGTTCTGAATGTTACTTACACTGTACTAGTTCATTCAAGGACTTTTGACTTTCTTACTTACCAAGAAATCCAAAACCAAGTACCTTCAGCTACACAAAAATACAAACAAGCTTTTTCTTTTCAAATAGTGTCTTAGTTGGCCTGTCTGAGTTGGTTGGTTGGTTTTGTTTTTGGTTTTTCTCTTGTTTTGTTTTCTATAAATATTTTGAGAAAATGCTGTGGTTTACTTGCTGTATGTGACCTGCTGGATTAGTCCAAGCTCTCAGTATAGAGGAGGGTGAATTGGGTAATAAAATTCTTGATTTGAACACTGCAGTACAAGTCATCAGATCTGCCTTTCTGCTTTTTTGGGGGTAAAAAAAAAGATCTTCAAGGACTGGAGGGAGGTGCAGTGTTTCTCTTTGCCGCCAAATTGCAGGTTGTATCTTTTGATACGTTGCTTCTGTGACAGGATTACAAAAGGAAACATAAAGAAACGGATCCAATCTGCTCTGAGGCCTTGGAGAGCTCTTGGATATTTATTATCCACCATACTCTGAAGAAGGAAACCAGAACACTAAAGGGCTGTTTTTGTTTTGATCTTAATTTAAATATTGCTGCATTTTGCATTCACCTTTGTACATATGATCCATAGCTATTTACTTAATATTTAATAATTGCACGCAGAGGCTGAAATGTTACTTACAGTATGTAGTTCAAATATTTACATGAAAAGTCAGTCTTTTGACCCATGTTTTATAGGAACTATCAATGTAGTGGTTTTTTCATTTATTAGACCCTTATCTCATATTTTACAGATAGGCTTATTAACACACAGAGATTAGTGTTTATGCATTTGGAATTATGCATTTTTAATTGCACATCTTCTTTTCAAACCTTTTGACCTGGTGTTTTTAAGAGTGGACTGATGCTTTATGTTATCTGGACTGCAGTGAGATTCTCTTTTTGATTTTTTTCTACCCCACTCCTACTGGAGAGTTTTGCCTTCTGCAGCCACTGGTACCTGGCTGTTCTGTGAAGTGACAGTCTTGGGCCCCTCACAGCCTGGCTCTTGCGAAGCTGGTGAGGCATGTGAAAAACATCAAGAAGGCCACATTATTTAGAGAGTTAGAACATCCTCTGAGACAGGGAGAAGCAAGGACAGTTTACATTGTGAAAAGAGGAACTGATATGACAGGGCTGCTGCAGAGGAGGAAGGAGCGAAGAAGTGGTGCCAGAAAAAACTTTTCAACTTAAACAGTCTTCTCAGTTCTGAGGTCAGTTGTATTTTACCCTTGCAGGTTTGACTATTAATGGCTTTGGTTTCTTTCTTTTAAATTTTTTAAAAGAGGCTATTAACACAACAGCCAAAGAAACTCCTATTTTTTTTCTTGTGTTTTCCATTCTATTGCACAATATAGTGTTGCCACCTAAACTTGTAATTGCAGTCCACTTTATATAGCCTTGGCTTCTCATTCCCCTCAGTTCCCAGATCCTTATGACTGCACACACCATGATCATTAGCTGCTTTGAGGCAAAGACTACCGATCAACTTGCTTATTTTGTTCAAAACTGCAAAGGAATTGCCATGACAGACTGGATTTCTTAACCCATCCTATGTGGTCAACCCAATGATGAACAGTAGAGGTTTCAGAGGAGGATGCAAGAAGCTTCATTTTAAACTGAAAGAGGCAGGTTTAGATTAGATGTCAGGAAGAAATTCTTTACTCAGGGAGGGGGGCACTGAAACCCAGAGAAGGTGTGGATGCCCCATCCCTGAAACTATTCTAAGGCCAGGTTGGATGGGGCTCTGAGCAACCTGGTCTAGTGGAAGGTGTCCCTGTCCATAGAAGGGGGTGGAATGAGCTGAGCTTTAAGGTTTCTTCTTAACCCAAGTTGTTCTGTGATTCTGTCATGATTCTAAACGACACGTTCTTTTATTAGAGTTTGGGTTATACTCTGGAACATGATTTTTAATAGATCTTGGAAAATTATTAGAACTCTGGATATTTTTTGTTACACCATATAAATGTCTAATCCTTTTTCCAGCCTTGCTAAGTCCTCAGCCTTAATGATATTTTGTAGCAGTTAGTTCCACTGTCTAATTATGAATTGTATGATAGAGTATTGCCTATTTATAATGTTTAAATTTCTTTGGAAGTCCCTCGTGTTAAGAGTTGGAGAGAACAGAAGCTTTCCTTACTTTTCTGCCTTAAGGGCCTTGTGACTAATTTGTTCGTTTCAGGGATTTGCCTCATAGAAGAGAAACTCAACTGCACAATATTCAACTTAGAGTTTCTGAGAGGTTTTTGCAGGCTAATTACAAAGCCATTGTAATGAGCCTTGAGATTCCAATGTCATTGATCTTTTACATTTGGGAGAATTTGCTTCTAAGATTTTGGGCAGTAGCAGATTTAATTTTATTTCCAGAATAATGTTCAGTGCTACAAGTTGCTCCACTCAAGTGGAGTACTGTACTTGCATAGATCCCTGTAAAAAAAACCAGTAACAAATCAATGGATGACTTCTGAATGTAGATGTCAGAGTGCAGTGGCAGTGTTACAACCCAAGTCAATTCAGTGTGCTTGACTCTGGGTATTTGCATCTCACTGAAAGCATGGTCATAGAAATGCAAATTAATTTGTCTCAAAATACTTTTTTTTTGTTTTGTTTTTGCTTTTGTTTATTCCCCTAAAATATGATCCCAGGTTAGACAGCCCTAATTTGACTGTAAAGAATAAGTGTGTTATCACAGTTCTCCTAAACTTTTAATATGATTTGGTTGTTGTCTCTTGGGAGTATTTCTTCTACATTATTGGGATTGATTTCAGGATATTTTGTTCCTATTGACTTTTCTGCTGCTGCTAGTCACTTAAACAGACTGCACTTTGAACAAAGAACATCTAGATTACAGTACCATTTATATACTGACAACTCAGAACCATGTCCCTTGAAGATACAGATACACATTTCCACAGAGTAGATCCCTCCATGTGCTCCATGTGACATTCAGACTGTTGGAAGAACACTTGTCCCAAGATGCTAGAGAACAGTGAGTGTATCATTGCAAATCTCATCATCTCATACATAAGTCAACAAAATGCCAACAAAATTGAGATGGATAATTTATTTATGTCTGCTTCTCACTGAAGATAAAACTGTGTAAAACCATTTCTTAAACTAGGTCAGTAGAAGGCAAAGATAATTGTAGAGTCAAAGCACATTTAAATTTTCTTCTCTCACATCCCTGCCCAGTGCATAGATGGCTGTAGAAGTTCCTTTAAAGAATGTACTTCTTGCTTATTAATTTCAAATAACCTTCCATCCTCACTGGAGATATAAACAGTGACCTGTTGGGCCATCGACACTTTTGTGTCTCGATGTGTTATTTGACAAGGTTGGATTGGAAGTCTACTGTGTCGCTGCATCCAAAATTTTATGAGGGAAGATACTGAATTTGTAAAATTCTAAGCTAATAGTGTGATAGTCTACAATTACCCTTATTTCTTTGTTTTCTAAATATTGCTTAATGTCAATAAACGAATGCAATTGGCAAGATGTATTTCCATGACCTGTGGTCTCCAGTAGACTGGCAGTGGTATTTAGTTTGTGATCTGAACTTACGTGATCACCTTTTTGTTTTGAGAAGGTGTAAAAGGGAGCCTTTGAAGCACTTCAGAGCCTGGGGACCAAACCTAACTTTGTCATGTGATGTGCTGTGGCTCACAACCCACTCCATTTACCCTCATCTTTGCACCCCTCAGCTATCCTCTGATACATTGCCTGTCCCAAGGGTCACATAGATAATGGAAGGCCTTGCATGCAGGAGAAGTCCTTGGCATATTTAAAAACATCATGTATTTGTCTTCTAATGTTAACAATTTATTTTGATTTGCTTACAATTAACTAAGAATAATTTTAGTTTTATATGTAGGCTAAATGCCTCCTGTTTTATTACTTGCACTTTCAATTCACATTGACTGGGTCTTGCTAGATGAGGTAACCCAGGGATGTTTGAACATATTCTTGCCTGTTAGAAGTTGGAGAAAATAGTACACAGTTCAAAATCTAATTCAGGTTTTAATTGCATCAGCTGCCTGGAAAGAAGCAAACGTTAATAAAGGTAAATATTTTCTGGTATTAGAAAAAGGAAAGTAGATTTAAAAAATCCCTTTTGCTTAGATTTTATTCTGTGTTCTTGATTATTACACACAGAAAAACCTCCAACCAAAACCAACATAGTCTGCAGGCACTATTTGTGAGTGCAGTCTCAAAACTACTTTAACCTTCAGCCAAATGTCCCACTGTTTTAACCTTCCAAGACAGACAAGGATGTGTAATTCCTATGATGTACTGACCTATCTGGTCTTCTGAAACAGGTGAGAAACAGGAAGGAAAAAAATCCCCCATACCTGGCCTGTGAAACATAGAATGAGCTTTGTTTGCTATTTTGGAGGATGATATTAAAAATGCACATTCAAATAAAACATACTATGGAATTATACAATATTCCATAATATGAGTAAATCCTGCCTAGCTTTCAGTGGCATATTTACCTGAGGGTGTAGGAGGGCTGTAGATGTCAGTTTTCTGGTGTTAGTATGCTTGGCTTTTTCTGCTTTCTCTTTCCCTGTATCTGCTGTTGGTGAAATTACTGTGTCCACACACCAGCCCCAACAGCTGAGACAGCATTAAAAGCCTTTAAAAATATCTGTAAATTCAAATTTTAGCTTTTTTCTGTTGTGTATATATATATATATATATATATATATATACATAGAAACAATATTGTTATTATAAGTTCACCAGTTGTTTGGTGTTTGGTTGGGTTTTTTTTTCCCCTTTGGCTGACACTTTTTTTAATAGTCTTTAAAGATTTGCTTCACTGCCAGGAGACTGACCACAAGAGAAACCTAGGTTTATTGACCATGTCAGTCCTCAATCTACTAATTTTCTTTGTGAAAACTTAATAGTAACCAGGTGCTTTGATACATGGCAGAAATAGTTCTTAATTTTATATTAGTCTCTTTATAACACACTATATACACACATAACCAGTTTGTAGTACTAGGCAAAAAGAAAATTTTTTTTCTTATGCAAAAGAATTAAACCTAATAATACAATTGACATTTCTAATGTTACAGAAACGGTATAGGCTCTTTTTTTTTTTTTTTTTTTTTTTGTAATATAGTCACTGCTAGTATTTTTTTCTATCAGTTTCTGCTTATGTTCCAGCAAGTGTTTTTTGCACAGTTTGTTAAGTTCCTTGTTTCTGAAGGGTAGCACTGTAAATAGGTAACCTTCAAAGAAACCAGGGGAAGGCAGGAACCCTGGAAATCGGAGCCTGGCTGGCGAGCTTTCTTCCCCAGTCTTGCATTGGAGTTTAAGAGCTGTTGGGTCCAGATTTTTCTGCCTGCAGATTAGATGGTAGTTCCCAGCTAAAAAGACTGAGGTTTACTTCTGTTTGCTAATTGCATTTAGATGATACTCTCTACAGGTATTTCCTTTTGCTATGGGGTATGGGTGTTATATCAAGTTTGGTTATAATTTAGAGGAGTGATGCAAACCCTTATCTATTATCTATAAAGATTTATTACAGCACTTATTATTTACAGGGTGGTCTAGCAAAGTCCAGCTTCAGCTACACAATAGAGTGGTATAATTCTGTTCAAATGTATCAGTTGTTTTAGGAGTGTTTTCACTTGCCTTTTGCAAAGTATATTGAACTTTATGGAAATGAACTGCGCTACACTGTCTTGGAGTTGATGGAGCTTTATATTTTGTGTTTGTGTGACAGGTTTTAGGAGCTTTACTGAAATGGAATTCCTAATTTAGTGAATGAAAATATAGCAAAGAGTAAGAAAAAAGTGGTAATTCTTGGATGGAGAGTAAGAAAGTGGACATGGAAACAAGAAACTTGAAATAATATTTAGTTTTATTTAGTTTAATTTAATGCTGTATGGTTCCAGTTTGCTTTTCTTCTGGATTGAGAATATAGAAAAACTTGTGTTCATGTACTCTATTCCTCCAAATTATACTTTAAGACTAGATCTAACAGTAGTGATTATGCCATACATTTTCTTTTTCTTCCTTCAAATCTTACCCATTTTGTATTTGAAAACCAAAACTGTCAGTGGTCTGTTTACTTTATCTCACTCATGTGCAATGGAAATAGCTGGCATTTATAGAACACACAAACTATTTTTGCCTGAATGCTCCATTTATGATTTATAGCCAACACGTATCCCTGATTTTCTTTTGAGAATGATCTTTATTGTCTTTGTGTACTAACTCATTGCAGAAGCACTTGTCTATTTTGAGCTAAACCAGACCTCTTGTAAAAAGAATCAAATTATTTCATCATGTTGAAATTGAAAAGCTATAATTACTTGTAATTGGGCTTCAGAATTTTTGAAAATTGGAAAATTCTTTTCCAGAGGTTTAGGATCACTCCAAATCATAACCTGTAGAAAATAGGAAATAATTTTCTGTTCAATTTAAAAGTGATTTAATTTACACTTTTGACAGCTGTTTTCCTTTGATATTTTTGTAGCGTTAATCATTTGGCTGTGGTGGTTATTACTAAAATTTTTTCTGATATCCTTTATTCTATCTGGATCACAAGTTTATTTTGATTTCTATAAGGCCAAACAGAATCTGCTGCTGTTTAATAAGGATGTAGAGTAATTTTGGAATGCTTGGGTTTGCTAACATGTGTCTGCATGTTATTTATTTGTTTATTTTGTTTATTTTATTTTGTTTATTTATTTTTTGTTTATATTCTCATCTTTGTAGATACTTCATTCTGTTTTAACAAAAGCACAATATTCTTCAGTGCCTTAATCTGCCCAAGTTTAAGTGCAAGCTGGAAAAACCTGCTGTATCTTGTAGTTCTGGGTGTTTCTTCCTATGCACTTGTGAGTCTGTAGAGCCCAGTTTAAAAACAACTGCTTCAAATCTTCATTCCACATTACTACTAATAATCGTCATCATCATTATCATAAATATTTCAAAGAACATGCTGCCTATTTACCTTTTTTAAAAATCTTTTTCAAGAGACCTGAGTAGGTCAGGTAACTGGTGTCAGATCACATTGTGTTCAGTTCAGTAAGCAGCCAAGACAAGTCTTCCAAAACCCTAATGCTCTGGCAAAGAAAGTAACCTCTAGAGTTAGCAGAGGGTTCAGGGGGTTATGGCCAGGCAGAAACTGAATAAAACTAAAGCAGACAGGATCCTGCAGCATGGGACTGGCAGTCAGAGGCAGACCAGCTAATTGTCACCTTTAGGCTTGAGGTTGTTGGATTCTTTAGGCTTGAGGTTAATACTGGATTCTGAGTATGGCAGAGTCTTTTTCAGCCCTAACTGTGCCATGGGGAGACGAGTTGGTAGATTTAAGAACAATTACATAAAATGAAAAACTGTGGTGGAGAGTAAACCTTACTTCAAGCCTTGTCTTTTCCTCATTGTTTTGAGACAATCACTAGGTCTAGGCAAATACTGCTTGAGTTAGGCTTTTTGTAGGCATATTTCAAGTCATTTTGGGTCTTTTTAATGTTTTTCAATTGTGGTATGTGCCAGTCCATATAGGATGTATAGAAAAAATCAGTTACCTGCTTCTAGCACTCATGTCTATTGTGAAGGCAGGAGATCTGTAGAAGAGATGGGTATAAAAACAGAAAGGAACACCTTGCAGTGGATAAATGAATATCATAACAATTACATACTCATTTTCATCCATTTTCATTCTAAGAGGATATTTCTTTATCCCAGTGAAAAAATTGAGGTGTGGAAAGAGATTTGGCCATGGACATCTTGTAAGCCAGTGGTAGAGCCAAGAAGAGAAACAAGCTCTTTGTGTTCCCAACTGGTAGTCAGCATTATAAGCCTTGAGACCAGCCAGTATTCTGTTTCAGGAGTAGTGCAATGCCAGAGATAAAATTTCTAGTAGTTACTGAGACCTAACGTCTGACTTTCTATTGGTATCCATCTAACTTCAATGTCACGAGTTTTTTTATAATCCAATTCCTGAACTGGTTAAAAATGCCACTTAAAAATACCACATATTCTTGTAGAGGGAAGCAGGTGGACTCTGCTAGAGTTAAGACAACGTTGGATATCATATATTGGCATTATGCAGCCCCCTGCATCATTCACTGAATGTCTGGCACTATACAGCCAGTTCATCCTTCACTGACAGTTTGGTTTGCATGATTGGACCTTTCCTGGATCAAACAATTCTCCTAATCCAGAATAGTTTCAAATTTAAATTGAACCAGAAGCCAAGTACAAATCTGTTTTTGTTATTTTTCAATTGGAATGGCTCAATGAAAAATCTGATCTCTTGATGGAGGAATACATTCTTTTTTTTTTTTTTTTGAGATGGTTTGATTATACACAGAGCTCTTATTTCTTTTTCTTTTAGAAAGAACAGGATACCATATTTTCCCAAGATTAATTTTCCCAATATTCTTAAAATTATTTTTGAGCTGTAACAGCTATAAGAGCTTTTCTAGATATTTTTTTGTTGGCTTCTTGCCAATGACTGCTGTGGAAAGTACATCTTCATGCGAAGAAGTGTGTGTTCTCTTTGAAGGTTAACAAGGGCCTGCAGAGCACAGCCTAAGCATCTGGCTCATGAGATTAAAAACCTTAGAAGGAAAGCGCCGTAGACCTCAGATGATGAGTAACCACCTTAAAAAGAAGGATAGGTGTGAACAGATAGCCTGAAAAATGGGGGGGAAATATTGATCAGCAGGAAATTTGTCTCTTTTTAGTGAACAAGAAGTGTAAGGCTCTACTGACGACTGATAAAAATCAGGCTCTCAGATTTGGCAAAGGGCATTAAAAAAAGTAATGAGAAGTCTAGTAGGTGATTACTCTGAAGGTTATACTAGGATAGATTTTATTAAATATTTTCATTATTGACCTGGCTACACACACACACAAAATGAAATTGTAGTTTTGAAAACCTGCTGAGGGTATAGAACTGGGACATGTTGGTATGTTGGAGGGTTGGAATGACACAAGAATTGCATTATATTGATGTCTAGAGCCTTAGAAATTGGAGGGCATGTAATCAGAATGCAAGGTTGGTCACTTAGAGACTAGCAAGGTTTTCACATAACATTTGGGAGTCTGGTGGGAGGACTCTGGGAGGTTGTTGCTTCTCCAGAAATGCTCCATTGCAGACCTTGATTTAATGAGTTTTCTCTTTCCTGATTTATTTCCTAGATGCCAGATTCCTGGCAGTTTATTAAAAATTAAACTGTCAGACAGCAAATTTACAAAATCTATGTAATGATTATATTTGTGCTTTTGATGAACATCCATTGCAGGATTTTGTCCTTATAATTAGAAAATGAAGTTATTTAGGTTTTTTTTTCTCCTTTATTTATTTATTTTTTAATATACCAGAGAACATAAAAGAAATATCCCATCATTTAGTTAAATAGACATATGATACTGTGTGACACAAATGATGTTTTGGACATGTGGTGTTTGCTGTCCACATAAAAAGCATATGCTGAAATAATTTTCTTGACAGTGCTTCAGGGTTTTTTTAGAGGAGGTTTCTATCTTCATACATACATATAAAAACATAGGAAATAATCCAATATTGCTTCTGAAGTTGGAAGTTAATATTGCCCTCATAAATATATTATCTGATACTCTGAATTTCCTGTGTGTAAAGCTGTTGGGGTGTGAGTTTCCTGACAGTAAAAAGGAGTCTGATACAGTATTAAGGAGTGAATTTGTACCCAGACTCTGGCAATATTGTGGATGCTGTGCTGGAGTGCATTTACACAAAAAGGCTGTGGCTGTCTGCATGATTAATATTTTTTCTTCTGTTGCTAAAGAGGTATTGGAAGGAGTGTTCTGCACCATTGGGACAGCTGTGTGTCCATGGAGAAGTTAGTATGAAATAGAGAAGTTCTGAGCTGTACTTTTTAGAAGGATTCCTATATTATTGTTATTATTATAAAATCCTCATTCTGTCTTGTTTTGCTTCCTCTTCTCACACGTGTATGCAAATCCCTTTTAACAGCTCTTCTCTTGCTCGTTCACCAACCTGTAGCTGAATGTATTATTCCACACCCTGTTGACCCCATGAAATCCTGTCATTGCAAATTCCAGCTGCATTGATTCTGTCCTTTTCAGCTCTGTGGGAGAGCATCCCTTACCCCAGTAGCTGGTTTCCCACACCACTGAAGCGAGTTCTCCCCTCCCAGCTCAGGTCCCCACATCCCATGTGCCACAACTGTTTTTCTCATGGACCCCTGGATCTTCCATCCTCTCCTTAGTCTGTTGACTAATTTTTCCAGCATGTCCTACACAAGAAATGCACCTCTCCCACCACCTCTTCTTTCCACCCTCTGGATTCCCAGGATGAGAAGTTGCAATCCTTCCCATTGTGTGTGCTAGTGCAGCCTGGGCTCAGTATTGCAAAGGGGAGAGAAGGGAATGGTTGGAGGAGCCGGGAATCTCTGCCTGAGCAGAACCAGCCTCCCATGGGCTGAGCAAGAGGGAGTTTCTTAATACACTGTGATTCAGACTCCTGCGGTGACAGGAGGGACATTTCTGGGAGTTGAAGGACGGCTTGCAGAACTAGCAATTATCAAATCTAACCAGAAAGTTTTTTTCTTGGTTTGCTTTGAAAAGGTAGTAAAAAACATTGAACAAAATATTCCTAAAATATGGAAGCAGACCCACTACATTTCCTGAAGGGCTGAAGTTAACAGAATTGTTAATTGTTATCTCATACTTTTCCTCTATACCTGTGAGTCTTGCTGTGGAAAGAAGGTTGTTTTGTGTACATTAAGGCGTTTTCATGCAACTTGGAATAACTTCTAATATCCTTTTATAGTTTGGTAGAGAAAATAGTGATTTTATGTATCTATAATTCTGCGCTTTATATATGAATTATTGTGCTGTTACTTAAAATCGTTTGCAGTAAGATAATTCAGACTTCTCTTTGAGTCAAGCCTAAGAAAATAATCTGTAAATTAGTGCTAATGGTCAGTGTAGCTGAGAGAGAAACTCTTTCATGTTTGGAATTGACTATAAGCTTGAACTTACTCCAATTTATTGCAAAGTCAATACTCAGTTTAAAAATTAAAAAGGTTAATAATTATTAGGTTTTCAGAGGAAAAGTACTAGTGTTATGACCTGCCTAACATAATACGGCTACAAAAATGCTATAAAATGATTTTTTAAGCTTATATTTATAGTGAGTAGTTGGCTCATTCCTTCATCTCACTACTTATGCATCCATGAACTGTTAATTAATACGTTTGCAGTAATTACAGAATATTTTAAATATACATCATTCTTCTGGATTTTAAAAGATCAGGAATTTTTTATTAATTTAAAAGGATAATAGTACTGACCCACACTTTTCATCAACTCTTTAATAAAGAGGTGCTTTTTCAGATAATTTAAATTTTTACATTTTGATTGCAAGGAATAATAAAAAGTCTTTTTTTTCATACTTTTTTCCATTTTCTCTTCTAAGCTGGGTCACCATTGTATCAAAAAAGGTCATTGTTTTCCATAAAAAAGGTGAGTGATTACCTGCAGGTATTGATAAAAGGGGAAGTTGCATCCTAGCTATTTGGACTCCTGGCATGCAATTTTCTTTATACGAGGAGCTGTGGTTTGTAATAGAAATTTTAATTCCATTTAATTTCTTCTTCTTTTTCACCACTCTCTAACATGATTGGGAATGTTTAACCCAAATAATTTCGTATCTCCTTACAATGGAGCTTCTCCCAATGCTCCTTGATATATGACTGCCATGGAGCACAGAAGTAACCAGAGCATAATTTTTAGATGAGCAATACAGTGTGGAAAATTCAGTGGCTAGGTTTGTAGGGAGAGATAATACCTCATAACCAAACAGCTGATACCCTTGGAAAAGACACATAAACTTCAGGCACTTCTAGCTCTTCTTCAGATATGAGGTAGCATTTGCAGCCTTTGGGCTTGACAGAAGTAGAGATCAGTTGCCTCGGAGCATAGCTGATGAGGTTTATTAGAAGAATCCAGAGGAAAAGAAGATTTCTACTTTTGGAGCAGAGGAATTGTTTTAACAAGAGAGACAGCATGAGAAAATAAGAAAAGTGAAAATCAACAAGCATGGTTGCTGCAGGAAACCATGATGTCTGATCTCAGTCTTCCAAAGTAGGGGGTCAGCTCCCCTGGAGGCAAGTGTACACTGCCAAGGAGATGCCTTGTTTGGGAACAGGGAGGTGGTGGAAAGGTGTAGCAACAGTGAAATGGGTTAGAAATAGTAAATACTGTTAGAAAGATGAAGTCATTGGCTGCAATAGAAAACATCTCACGTATCAAGAAAGGAGGCTCTAGGTGATTCTTTTAATCTTTACTCTATAAAACACAAATTAATTTTCATGTGATGTAAAATCTCTCTTTATAATTGTCTGCATACACATATAATTTGTGTGCCCTGGCTTGTGTGTGAAGAAACATTTTTGGATTTCATCACATTCATATTTTTAATGCTGGCTTTAGTATTACCCCTTTTAAGTTTTGGTGGAGTTGGTGCGTTTTGTTTTAAAGCAAAGAACAAATAAAGATAGCACTGTATTTTCTAAACTTAAGACATCCAAGTAATGGCAAAGTGACTGGTTGGTTGTGGTGCATATAAAACTGTTTGTGTAAATGTTTATTTTCCTGTGTCATAGCCAGATTGACTCACTGTGAGCTATCCACTTTCAGGAATTGTGTTAGACCGCACAAATGTAGAAGCGGGAGGCGCAGATGCTTGATGAAGGGCCATTGCTCTGTTCCTGCTTAAATGTGCCTCTTGGACTTGAGTAGGTGACTTTCAGTAAGCAGTTTGTTTATAAATCTCTATTTGTGAGTTATTTGCTCACATGTGATACAAATCATGACGCAGTTTGCAGAACTGAATAGGCTGAGCAAATATTTCCACAGATTGTTTGTATCTAAGTAACTGGATCTATGCCCGTGGCAGCATACATCTGCTCACCTGTTCCACATTCATGTGTTTAAGGATAGCCTTAATTTTGGCTGCCTTGCATTTGCTGCTGTTGTCTCACCTTTTCTTTCTCTTGGCTCAGTAGTGAAATGTTCTGAGCAGGACACTCTCCCTGCCTGCAGAGAGAAGGAAAAGTGAGCGGTGTTTGTTTGGAACAAGTCTTTTGCTTTTATGCTGTGTTGTTGGCTACTTTGTGGTTTTGCATAATATTGTTTACAGAGTATGCAGTAAAACACAACATATATGTGCAGCAGATTGTGTAAGGTGAGAATGGAACAGCCTACAATGAACTACACTGAGTTTGCTGAGTTGAGAAATTCTTTGTGATACTGGCCAACCTTTGCTTTTGATTCTATATTAAGTTTCAGAGATTTCTGATTCCTGTTGTACCTCTCTTCGTAGGAAAGCAGGTCATATATGAAGACTGGGACGTGTAATATGTTTTGACCATCTTAATCTGTGTAGGTGGGCTCTTAGTAGTTCTGCTACTAAGTTTAAGCACCATTACTTAAGCTGGCTGCAACACATCCAGATGACATTGATCATTTGAGTTTGTCTTTCCATAAGAAGTTATATGGAATAAGTGTTAAAGGACACGTTTGTTTACAGGCTGCCTACAAGTTCAGTTGTCTTAAAGTAATTTACTTCCTTAAGATACATAGTTTTGGTGGTGTTTGTGACGAGGCTTTGCAGATTATTTAGGCATGTGACTATCTTTCTGAGGTAGCATACATGTTTTACAAGAAAATTTGTGATGGGAAACAGTATTTTGTTCCTGTCCCTTTCAGAGTGGTATACTAAACATTGTCATTTCTTTCCCCTGATAAACTTCTGAGTCCTAGGCTAGTTGCTGTCATGGGCTACTGTGTTACAATTACTTGAACAGATTATTCAATTTGCTTCTATTTTCATTTCAATAATTTCTGTTTTAAAAACTGCAATTTCTTAATTTCAAGAATTTTATAATATGGACTGGTTGACACTTCTGTCTTTTAAGAATCACCTAGAGAATCTTATTTTACATTTTTCCTGTTTGCAGTGAGTACTGTAGTGTCATGGTATAAATTTTTTTTAACTTCAACTGTCAACCAGTAGTACCCTGTAAATCCCAGTTTATTGTGAAAATTTGCTGTGTGGTTGCTGTTGCAGAAGTTGAGACTTGAGAGGGAAATGAACTGAGTATTTTAGGCAGAACTGAGAATGTATGAAATGTAATGTTTTAGCACATCCTGTGTTCTTACTGATGCAATCTAAACTTTTAAAAATAATAAACACGATATGCAAAATATGAACTCTTGAGTAAAAATTAGATATCAGTGAGTTTTGAAAATACCTGATTGTAAGAGTATTACATTTTGTAGATGGAAACATACATCAGCTATGAAAGCTTTTGATTGTGTCTCTACTTGCGACACAAATCATCCAGATTTTATTCTGTGGTGGGTATGTGCTGCCATTTCTGTACTTCCTGAGTTGCTTCCTTCTCTCCTCATTTTGGAAATTTTTGAGGAATTTTTATTTTGTGTTATTTCTGTTAAGAGCCATAGGCCTAAAAATCTGGTCTACCAGTGGAACTGCTAGTGTAATCAAAAATACTGTGGTGGAGGAATGTTTCTTAATATGTATGAAGTGCAAAATACTTTGCTGAAAAAAAGGTTGACTAGCCTTAGATGAATGGCAGTGTATGCTTGTAGTTACCTAAATATTGAGTTTGTTTAGAACTCTCTCTCTGTTGGAGAAGTGAGTATTGTTTGTCTCTATTGGAGAATGGAGTATTGGGAATCAGTACACACCGAAAGCTTTACAAAGCAAGTATTTTACCTGCCATACTCTGATGTAATGTATTATGTGTTACAACTGAAGAGCAAGATGCATTTTCTAAACAGAAGGAAAAAGTGCTCATGGCTTTTTGTGATCTCTTGCAAGTTACAAAGTACAATCCATTTCCCTGTTTCTAGCACCATAACTCCTCCCTGGACCTTTGTAGTTCATGTACATCTCTTAAAAGGTCTGTCAAGCAAAGCAAAGCATTTGTTTGGCATGCTGCTGCTGCTTTGATTTAACAAGGGCAGGGAGCGGCCCCCGCTGCAGTCTGGTGGCCCAACAACCAGGACCCAGCCTGCCACGGCCCCGATATGAACTCTGGTGGTCTCCTTCATGTAGCACATCATCTCCCGTCACCTGTGCCAGCTACACTTGCATGTCAGCACAGACAAGCTGTTTGACACATAACTGAGGGAAAAAAGACACTGGACTGGAAAATCTATCAGCTCCACCCTGATGCTAATTCTTTTTTCCTAGACTTTATTAATGTTCCATCACTTGTTAGTTTATGAGAAGAGGTCTTGTGAATGCGCTAATGCTTCTACAAAGGAGGTGTGTTGCTGGCTTGTGTGCTGGGCTGCAATGTCAGCCCCTGCTTCCTGTATCAGCCTGTCTGCCTCTGGGCATTGAAATTAAGCACAGTGCAGCCAGTGCTCAGCAGACCTGGATGCAATTCGTCTGAGTAGTCAAACACAGAGAAATGCCTTATAAGTTTGCCATGTTCCTCTGATTTCTGTAAATCCATGTCTGGATTCCATTATCACATAATTGCAGTTGGACATAAGATCCCACTAGAAAACAGTTTTGACCAAACCAGCGTTTTAGAAATGGTCTACTTCTGCTTACTTGAATTGAGTTTCAGTACTGGCAAACCAGTCAAAAGAGAGCTTTGTCTGCACTTATAACTAAGAGCCAAGGACTTCTTGGTCATGAGAGGTAAGATTTTGTGTAGTCTCTCTGTGCCCCAGGTTCACTTTCCTTGGGCAAATTACTAAAGTCAGCAATTTCAAACTTAGGAGACTGGAGTTAGGTGTTGACAGCCATCTTTAAGTACCTAAATAAGTGGTCTCATTTTAAGAGGTCCTGAGCACACCATTCTTTTTGACTTCAAAAGAAGCTGCAAATGCTGTGTCCACTTTGATTAATTGAAAGGCTGACCATCAAAGTGAAATTATGTTGCCAAGCTAAAGGAAAAGAAATAAAGACTTAGCACACTGTGTAAATCAATCGCAGATCAGAGTTTACTGGGTATAAAACGTACAGCATCTTATGTGCCCTTTTGTACTTTCTGAATCTCACTGGGCCCAAAACTACAGCAGAAAACCCCTTACGGTTTGTGAAATATGGCAATGGCCAGAAACATTTGCCAGTTTAGCCACTGAAAAATAGATATGGCTGCTCAAAATTTATACTGTTTGCTAGGGCCTTAGGTGAAAAGAAAACGAAATTTTAAAATGCTTATTTTTTTTTCATTTGAAGGTAATGTCTTAAATCCTCGAGAGATGAACAGCCTACTACCTTCCCCTACTTTGATCGATCTGTCTTTGAGACATGATTTACACCTTATTATAGTACTTCAGGTTACGGCCTCTGTTCCTGAAAGTTTTGTGGAGATAGGTGTCTGGGGAGGAAAGAAAAAAAAAAGACCCAATAAGTGTCCTGATGGAAAGAAAGGCTCCAGTGTGTGTGTGTGTGTGTGTGTGTGTGTGTGTGTGTGTGTGTGTGTGTTGGTTGTGATTGCCAGTCCTCACAGCAGAGGAAATGCTCTGTGCAATATAAACTTAGCTGGGTACTGAATAACTGTTGAGGATAATATCATGAGAAGACAGAATTTGCTGACACCACTGTTTGCAGAATTACAGGGGTTTTTTTGGGCTTGGTTTGCCAGTTCTTACACCCTTATGGTTTCTTGGGTCATCAGCACATTGAGGCAAAGCAGAATGCCAGGTTTAAACATGGCATTTGTGGTGCAGATGCATTTGGCATAATGTAGACTGAGCCATCAGCAGTGCTGTTACTCAAAATTACCGCAAATTTGGCACAAAATGAATGTTTAGTAGGGAATAATAGAATAGTTTTTTATCACAAGTGTATCACCTTCCCCATCTTAGCAGCTCCTTGCCACCAGCACCCAAGTCCTGATCTGCCTGTACAGCCCTCTGATGCATCTTCTAGTGACAGAGGCTGCCATTACTGGTATCTGTGGGTGTGGAAGCAGGAATTGCTTCCATCCTTTCCTGCTTGACCTTCAATATTGGGAGGTGTGTGTGAATTTGGAAATCTGTTTTATCTTCATTCTCTCCAGTACTTCAGTATACAGCTGAAGGCCAAGTGATAAGTTTTTGTCATGGCTCTTTTATATTTCTGGCGCACATATTGTTATCTGATAAGATTAGTAAGTCAAGCAGCATGAATGATTATTAAGTATAATTGTTTGTTTATATAAATATGACAGTAAAATAGGTTACACACACAGGCCAAGTAACCCAATTATTCAGATTTTGAATGTGTAGAGGAGATGTGCTATATTGCTACACTTCAGGGAAAGAAAACCTATGTTGAATTGCTCAGTAAGTTAATTTTTTTTTTTACAGTGCTAGTACCCTGTTGATGAGGAACTGCTGGATTATACTACATGTTGTATTTTTGTCCCTAGAAAAAAGGTTTTTGTAACCCCCTTAATAAGTGACCATTTCCTGCAGTGAATGCTGATCTACCCAGGTCTTCCTGTCAGAAAGTTCAATTGGACATAAGTGAAGTGATACCATTAGGTTTCAACCCAAGTCTTCTATAACTCCTACTTGATATTTTCAGCTTGTAGATTTAAAAGTGGGCTTGGAGATTTCCATTAGGATTGCCGCAGGCTTTATCTTAATCTCTACGCAAAAAAGTCTTAAAATTATATAGACAGCTTCATTTTTTCAAAACACTTGGCTTCAGTAGGAAGCTAGCCAAACTGAGGGAGCGAGTATTCTCAGAGTCAGTGTTTTTTGGCTGATCGTAACCTTTGTAGTTTAGCCAGTTGTTTAAAAATCCACAACACAACCAAAAGCACCTAAAGCAATGGTAAAGCCCCAGTAAAGCAGAAGAATGAGTGTGATTAATCTAAACTTCAGACTTCCAGTGATTTCTTGCTCTGCCATGCCCGTTTTTTTGTAGCTGAACAGTGACCATTGTCGCAGTGTAAAAGCAGGGCTTCCTCCTTCTGCTTCCTGTTGAGCAGGAGCAAACACAAACTGCACTCTGCTGTTAAGTTGTGCGTAGCCCATCTTTATGTGTATTTCCCGTGACAGACCTTTATTGTGCACCTCGGGGTCACCCACTGGATGCTGCTTTATTTCAGATCACGAAACTGATCCCTGTAGTCAGATTTATAAGAGCAGGCTATTGCCCAGTTCACAGAGAGCAGCTCCGGCCCTAAGGGAGGCCGGCTTCTAGACTGGGATCTCCAAGCAAGGTTTCGTTACTCCTCATTTCCTCCAGAAACCTGGCTGAGCGACAAGGAAGCTGTTAAAAAATATTTTATCAACGTTTTCTTTAAGGAATGTGGATTTGCCCAAAATGAAACATTCTGAGGAAGTGCAAACTTCCAACTTGTTTCCTGCCTTCTTACCTGGCAAATTTTCTGGGACTTCATGGCAGTTTGCTTGAGGGAAGTTTATTTGAGTTTGCATCCTCCAGGGCCTCCATTCCACCATGCCACTGAAACAGGAGCCTGGCAGCAATGGTGCTGCTGGGAGATCTTGGCCTCCTGGCAGGAATGCCCTGCGAAGTTAACAACTTCAGGGGAAATAGAGAAACTGGAATTTATATAATGAATCCTACAAGGAATTGTTTTTTTCTAAGGTGTAATTTCACTGCAGTTGATCCAGCTAGTAAATACTCAATTGTAAAATACACTGCAATTTTTAGATACTGAAAGTTACTCAAATTACTTAACCTTCCCTCAACCAGTCATAGAACCAAGTCACGGAATCTTCTAGAGCTGGAATAGCCAGCTGCTCCCCTTTTGTTTAGGAAAGGCACATGTATGTTTTTATGTATTTTTTGGTATTTTTCTGGTGGTACTTTTTTGTCTGGGGATGCTTTCAGGACACTGCAGATGGTACTACTTGGAGCTCAATTTAGAAGTCTTATTTACAACTAAAGAAATTCTGATATTAAAACTTATAATTAAACCAATACTGTTTTGCTTTTTTTTTCAGGACATTGAAGAAAATGTGCAGATATTGCTGCTTGTTGTTTCAATCATATTTATGTCTTTATGTTATGTCTGCAAAAAGCATACACAGTTAGGTTAGTTTTGGGTTTTGTTGTTACATGTTTCAAGTATGTTGATGTCAACCTTCCTTCACGTTGAAAATAGGCTTGTGTGGGCCTGAGAAGTTCTGGGAGCACTCCCAATATTCAGTTGAACTGACAGATACATTCTTAAAACAGGGAGTGTGTTGCTTTTTTTTGGTTGTTGTTGTTGCTGGTTTGTTTCTTCTTTTTCTTTCAGTAAATTTTAGGGAACTCAAATGAATAACATTTAACAAATTCACACTCATTGAGTTTATAATGTTGGAATTAAGTGTTTTTTCATACACACAGATAAACATTCATGTTAGCTTTGTGCATAATTACAATTAATACCAATTTTTTTTGTTGCAACTTTAAATAGTTTTTGTTTTTTATATTTCTTATTTATGTACAAAAATAAATGTACCCCTTCCCCTATTTCTCTACATTTGGAATTGCATAGTGTTAGTCATGTTTGCTAGGGAGGTTAGAACTGTGAAATCCTGTTTTATTGCACTAGCAAAATTGTAGGATTTGCTGAGTGAAACACACCCCCCCCAAAAAAATTCCAACTCCGAAACAAAACCAAAGTACTGAAACAAAAAACCCATAGCAAAATCTATAACCTATGAAAAGTACGTGGGTCTTCTTCTTACTATAATTGCTCCACTAGTTTTTCAGATATTTTCAGAGGTCTTTAATTATTTAAAATTTATATGACATTTTACAATTGCTGTTATTTTATACTCTGAAAAATTGGTTACTTTCATGTCTGAAATCACAGAGAAATCATATGAACTAAGTATTACATTCTTGCCACTGCTTTTATGCATTGCATGTTTAGCATCTAACTAAAATGCGAGTAGAAAGCTCATCTTGAAAGAGACTACTTAATTAAAAATTAAACGATGAATTAAAACTTAAATTATGCAAAACTAATAAGCTACGTTACCAAAACACACAATTAATTTGCTACAATATATGGAAAGAAAATGTTAGCGTTTTCACTTTTGTTTCATGTTTGCATTGCAGCCTGCACAGTCTGCTGTTTTGGAATTCCTCACCTTGAAATATTTGACATATCTGAATTAAGATTTAAATCAGTGATTTTTAGGTTGTGAGTTTTGCAAAACTCATCAGAGATTGAAACTTTGATAGTGCAAAGGAATCTGTTATAAAGTGGGGTGAATCAAATTATTTTTCAATTAGTGCAATATCACTTCTTTGTATAAGATTCAAATCAGTGCATCGTATCACCTTGTGCAAATCGATAGAGTAAAAATGGACTTGTTGACAAAAATTGCAATTTAACCTATTGCTCTAATTCCATGGTATAACAGGTTTATTTTTTACTGGAATTGCTTTCAACTAATTGCAAATGCTGAGATTCTGCATACAGTAATTATGTGTGCTTACCTTTATAGGGACCAGACGAAACATGCCTTTAAATTCTGTGATCCATTTAGCTGTTTAAAGGAGATATTCCCTAAGTCTGTGTCAGAGGCACAGGAAGGTATTTTCTTAGTAGATGTAAGGATGTGTTCCTGTGTGGCTAAAATACTGCAGTGGCCAAATACTAGACATGCTGCAAAGTACTCAGTGCTTTACTGTAGCACAAGCAAAGGGAGACATTTTCAGTAGTATCTGCTGGTGTTTTTCATGATTATACTCTTCAACCTGAGAAAAGCTTAGATGGCTGAAGGAAAAAATTAGAGAATTAAAGAAAACTCCATCTGATTAGGTTAATTATGATGGTTGAATCTAATACTTTATTATTGCTGTACTCTGGAAGGTGGAACTACATTTACATTTGATTTTTTTTACATTTTAGTATTACATAAAATAACATTTGCTTTTAATGTTTCATATCAAATATCTTCAGCACTTTTCTCTCAGGTCTTGCTAATTTAGCCTTTGTAGCTATATAAGTAGTTGTTTCTCTGGCATTATAATTTAAAAGTTTACATTAAAAATAAAATCAATACAGGGATAAAAGCATGAAGAGTACAGCTAAAATAATTTATAATAGCTCTATTGGTGATGAAAATCTAAGGAATGAATATTGTGTATAATAAAGGCAATTACCTGAGCTGCTTATAAGGAAAAATACTGCTCTTGGTGTTGGGGGATGGAAGGAGGAGATCATGGAAGCAGTTACATCTCTAATTTTCTGGGTTGAGCTATGTTAGCCCTGGCATAAATTGCAGCAGCCTAGAGGTACATGTGCCATCTGAGGATTGCATTCTGCCCTGACATCTTTGTGACTGTGTCACAGAGGTGTGGGGGAGAGACAGCAAAGGCACTGGTGTCTGCTGGGGATTTGCACACACTGGGAGGTCTCAAATTTCTTCAGTCATCCTCTCACACGTCAAATGCAGGCTTTGGTTGGTTTGCACAACCTAAAGTCCAGTGGAGTGGGTTGTGATAAGAAAACTGGCTTGATATTTAACCTAAGTGATTTTTCTTACTTCTGCATTTATCAGGTAAAAGTTCTCTCTTTAACAAAATGAAGTGTTTAATCTACTATCACAAAGAGTAAAACGTGAATAAAGATTGACTTGACATAATCCTTCTAACTACTCTTGATGGACATCTTAAGATTCAGCTTAATTTAATTGAAATCTTAAACTCTGTCTTTTTGTGAAGCTCTTTTTTTTTATGTCTATGGTTAAGTGAGCAAGGCAATGACGTGCTCCCTTAACAACTGTTCGAGTATCATCGGGCTGATTGACTAATGTTTCTGCCCTTTTTATGCACTTCTGGTCTTCCATCATGGATTTCTCCTTCCTGTGCATATAAGTGGATTTATCTGAATGATAATAAGCCAGATGGTTAGGTGGTAGGCCAGGTATTTTGAAGGTAAGCATATTCTTTGTCATAGACCCATGTTAGCCAGGAGCTCTGCACCACATTTCAAATCCTTCAGCAGTCTCCCCAGGAGGTGGCAGCTGTAGAAGCCTAATGGATATCATCACCTTCAACTGTCAGCTCCTTTTTTCCTGTCTGTCATGACTGTTTACTTCTGATCATACCAGTTGACATTTATGTGTCACAATAGAAAACTGAACCAGTGCAGGAGTAAAGGCGACACTGGGTTTACAGTTACTTCTTGTATCACAACAGGCAGCTGGCAACTCATTAACACCATGTGGAGTGTCAAGCATATAGTATATTAAATAAAATTAATGCCTACAGGCCCTGCAAATAAGGAGATGGCCATAACAGACAATGAAATTACAATGAATGGTTGGAACAGGAATAGTAGAGGTGACAGATTAAAAAAAAAAAAAGAGAGAGAAAAAAAAAGAAAGGAAAAAGGCAGGGGGCAGGAATGAGTCCATAGGCCAAGGTACATGAACATGTCAAGCCTTTGGCTGTCATTCCTTGTCATTTTCTTATTTACCCTCTGAAGAAGGCCGTGTGGCATGGGAGAGTTCTGCCAGGCATCTGGTGACTTACTGGAATCTCTGTGTTTGGCAGGACTGGTAGTGTTAAGATCCTCAAAGACACCCCTGCCACATTCTCTTTAGCCATAATTCAACAGTGGGTGTGAGTACAGAAGAACTGGGGCCAGTTGTGGTGATCCAGGGAGAGCATGTTAGCTTGAGTATGGTCCTGAGAGTGATCGAAAAGTGCTTTTCTTCATAAATAGCTAACATGACTTTATGTAAAGCAGTCTTGGAGTCCTTTACTTAGATTCTCTGGAATAACCACTCTTCTTTTGTGTTAGGTGGGTTATGTGGACCATTGGTCATATGCTTTGCTCTATTTGCAAATACTGCTTTCTGTCTTCTGTCTCATGTAGTGAATGGTTTTTCTGAGCCAGGGGCTTAATTTTGGCAGGTGAACTAATTGAGGCATGTGTATGGTGAAACAAGTTATATAATTTATATCATACGAGATGTTTCATCCCAGATAATCTCAAATTTACAAAGTTTTATATGGCGGTAAAACTTCTTAAAAAAGTAATCAATAATTGCCAATTAATTTTCTATTTCAGAATTTTAAACATAATTTGAACATAAATTGACATTAGGATCTTTTTACTTAACAAGAGTTTTAGATAATTTTTGAATTTTTTAACCTAAATATGTTGGATGGAGGTGCTCCAGTTGTTCTATAGACTACTCAAATACTGTCATGCATTCCAGAAAACATAGCAAATAGTGCCTAGAGGAAATGATGGGTAGAATTTAGTGCAGAAAATGTCATTACAATCATGAAATTTTATACTCACTGGATATTACAAACCACTGAATTTTCCTTTCAGTTCTGCAGGCAAATCCTGTAGACTGCAAATAAGCTATCTTTGGGCACTATTGGGACAAAGCTGTTCCTGCTAGTAGTACATGTTGGCTCAGGTGAGTTCAACAGGCAAGAATTTACACATCACATCAGTCTTTTATGCCATTAAGCTGATGGAAGTATGTTTAAAGAGAAAATGAAGAAAAAAAATATTTTGTTACTTTAACAAGCTGCTTTACAATTTCTCATAAGAAACAAGAACAAAAAAAATGGAACACTATTCATTGTCATAATTAAATTGCTACAAAAAAAATGTGGACCAGTGTATTGTCTCATTAAAAAAAAAAAGGTACCTGCTTTGATTTCATCTTTTGGCAGTTTATTTTATGCATTTATTGTTCGTTAATTAGAGTTCCTACATATTTGCCCTTCTTGCCTGATTGCCTTTGCCTTTTATAGCTACGGCGAGCTTTCCTTGCCTTTGCATTTGAGATGAGCTGAGATAGCCACCTACGGTGATTGCGTCAGTTCCCTTCATAATTTTTATTAATCCTCACTGAGGTTTTTTTCCCCCTAATGAAAACAGAGGTGTCCTGTATTTCATTTTCTTTTTTCATGTTCTCAGGTTCATCTATCATTCTGGATAGTTTCTTATTTCTGTTCTCCACTTCCTCAAGGTGTCTGGGATGCTGTTTTGAGTGTGTGGCCCTGCTAGAGCCATGTATACTGCTAGAATAATGCTCTCTGACTCATATATGACAAAAAGGTCAGGTTTTCAAAGGCTGCAGGGCAATCATGCTGACCCAACTACTGTAGTGGGCTGGCCAGCTTGCTGACAGTGGAGCAGTTGAAGTGACATGCAGATGGCATAGGGGCATTGCTACTTTTTTTGGTGTGACCATAGGATTTGGGGGATATGATGATGATTACAATGATGCAACGACTGTTTTGTTTTTCCTACTATGCTGTCAGAGAACATCCACCAGTATGTAATGAAGTAAAACAAGTGGATCTTGTAGTTAAAGCTTGTTAAAAACTCTAGACATTTTTTTGTATAGCCAGAAGAGGTAAAGCAGCTGCAGTTCAAAATGCAGAATGGAAATACTGAGTTGATTTAATTTTCCGTTTAAATGACACATAATAAATAAAAAAGTAAGTGCCCATAAACTAGAAGGACGATTAAAAAACACAATTTTTTTTTTAGTATTAGATCAGATTACTTAATGTGTTGCTGTATTTATTTTATTATCAGATCAGAGGGGATACTTAGTGAGCTTTGAGCAGTTTGTAAGCATTTGTGTTCAAAATTTTATTGCATTGTTACATGGACAATATTCTTTCATTCTGGGATAATGAGGAAAGGAAAAATCCTATCTTGCATCAAGAATAAATTAAAAAAAATTGATAGACACATCTGAAAAGGAGGAAATAAGATCATTATGTATTTTTTATCTATCTGTGTAGAATTGCCACGGAGCTGGTGACTTGTCTGTCTGTGGCCTTTCTCTCTGCTCAGAAGAATGTACTTTGATTACCACCTTCCCCTCAGATGCTCTGGGCAGCGTAGATCCTGCTTTGTGCTGACTTTATCCAGTAACTGGTGCAGGAGGCAGCAGCCAATGTTTCTTACTGTAGGGAGCAGCGTGATGCTCAGCTGTTGATCACCACAGGACCTTATTCACTCTCCCTTCACCTTACCCTGTTGCTGGGCAGTGTAGGTGCCTCCATCTGAAAATGGTTTCTGCCTGTGCCATGCCAGCAGTGGGGTAGCCAGTCTGTTTCTGGGAGCATCCCTGCCCACTGGGGCTTAATGGGGGCTCTGCTCCCCAGGAACAGAGCAGGGTGTGACCCAGGGGTTGGCTTGCAAAGCCTGAAGGCAGAGGGTGCTGCCTCCTGTGTGCCTACATGCATGGCTTCAACCATGAGGGCCTTCTGTGTTTGGGTTCGAGGTGCCAACAACATCCTGTCACTTTCACTAGAAGTCTCTTGATAGTGTGTATTTAGGTAAGAATCCTGAAAAGATCACTTATTGGGATGGAGGATATTCATAGTGATCTCTCTGCCCCTGTACCATCAGGCTCACAGTGCTACAGGAGACATAGAAATAGTTGATTTTGGCTGGGGATGAGTGGCTGCTGGGGTAGGTGGGCTTTGTGTGGTGGCCGAACTCCCCCAGGAGATCCAAAACTTCATCCGTGATGTGAGGGTGTGATCCCTGGAGGAACAGTGCTTAGTTGGTATTTGATGTTTTTTTAGTCCTTGAGGATGTCACTTCATGGGGTAGAAAGGAGGGCTGTATTTTGTACTACCTTGGATCACCCCCTTGTCTTGTGTGGGTTGGGAATCCCCTGGGACAGCACTTTGCACTGGCCACCCTTCCTGACCTCAATCTTGGCAAAGCCACGAGCATCTATGCTGTCACATAAATGTTCCAATTGATTTGAAAGTAAATTCAGAATAAGAGTGTCTAATTTCAGTAGGTAAGTTAGAGATATTACAGGAGTGGATTCATAAGCCATAAGACTCCTAAGGTGATTTCCCCTCTCCTCAAAAGGACTTTCCTTAAGCTCAAGTAGATAGCGATTTCGTCCTAATCTGGCAGAGACCATCTTACATGAGTGCCTAGATCCAGGCTGAGAGCTACAAACTGCTTCCCCCCTTGGTGGTAGCTCTGTAGGAAAGGGAGACTAACTGGAGAGGCACCATCAACTGTGAAAGCATCCATAATGTCAGGAAGAAATTTCTCTTTACCACATCCCAATATTTTTCTGTTAATGGAAGCTGAGATAAATATGCTTGCTTGCTTTGTTGGTTTTTGGTGGACCTACAATATTCGCTGCATTATTTTCCTGGTTTTGTTTCCCTTTGAGAAGATAATCTCATTTGAAATTTTCTTTTGTTGGTTAAACCTCATTAAAAATAAGATTCTAACAGTTCTTGGGTAGATTTTTCTCATCCTTCTGTCTTTGATCCAGTTTGTCTGGAGAAGGACCAGAACAATTTAGTTTTTCTTTCTGTCCCTCTCGTCTGGTTGTCCATATAATTTCACAGGAATAATTATTTCTAGTGATGCTTTATTGACAAGTTGTTTGAAAACTAAACCAGTGCCATACTTCTCGTAGATATTTGCTTCATTAATTTGTAAAATATAACAAATCAATTTGTAAACATGTTTAATTAGATGTAGGTAAAGATAAATGATGAGTACAAATACATATAAGTTTAAAAAGTTTGAAATGCATTTAGTGGATGTGTCTTTGCATCCATGAAGTCCATTGAAAAAAAATGTAAATCAGTGTAGCTAAATCCTATTGCTAAATGCAGTTTTACTTGCCTTTTTTTTTTTCTTGCAGTCAGCACTGAAAGCACAAAGGCACGGGATTTAGGTGGATTTTTGTTCTAAAAAGAAAGAGTCTCTGTTTTGAGGAATACTTTTATTGGGCTAACTGTTGTATCCTTGACAATATGCATGCACATTTTAAAGCTGTTTTGAAATAGAGCATTTTCTAATTTAGTAATGAATAGCACTGTAGGGTCTTACATACTGCTTTGATTCAATTTTGGGAAATGGGGGCTAACCACGTTAGGTATTTCAAAGCACACTGTATTCTTTGGAGTTGCATAATATAAACCAGTGTCAGTAGATTCTCTGAATGCCTGAATCTGTCCTTTTGAAGGCGTTTGCTATTTATTTCAAAATAAAAGGGTTACCGCAGAGGCACCTGGGCTTGTGAGGAAGAAAAGGGATGCTGACACCTGGCAGATAGTTTCCTGGCGACATAACGGGGTCTAAAATATTGAGGTGGACAGTGCTTCTTTGAGGTAGCGTGTACTCCATGCTGTGCCACATGCTTTAGAGCTACGCCTGACTTTTGCCTGCGACAGCTCCGGCGCTGTGAGCCATCGGAGCCGCGTGTCGCTTCAGGTGTGCTCCCAGAGCCTGCAAAGAATCCAAGCATCTTGGCCGGGCGGCAGTCTGCCCGATGACCTTTTTCGCATGGAGCTCGATGATGGGTTGTGAAGGGGAGAGCTGGTTACAGTCAGGACTGGGGGGACCTGCCGTGGCGTGACGGCAGGTTCAAATCAAACCCAATAGTTGCTTCTTGTACTTTCTTCCCGTGTCCTGCCAGCTTGCTGTATGGCTGCCACAACGGTAACCCTGTGAGTGGCTTGATTGGTGAGGATTTACATGTGTGCTAATTAGAGTGGAATAAATGATTGGCTGTTTGCTGCATCGCCATAAAGGGTGCCCAGATGTACACACTACGTGAACATAATGTGCACGGGCATGGCGCATCAAAGTTTGTCAGCTGCATTACCTCAGCAGGCTTAGGGCCTGTCGGAGAGCATTTGCTGATAATTGTCCCCTATGATTTAGTGTCTGACTTGGTGAAAGTGAAGGACCTCAAAGTACTGTCTTGGCAAGGGAATTTCTGATCGTTTAACAAAAGTAATAAATGAGCTAAAATCTGTCAAAGGAGGCTGAAAAAAAAAAATTAGAGCTAAAAGCAAGCAGTCTTAACTGAAGAATTCTGCATGCTTGGAAATAGTTCGGAACATAACACTAACTAAGCATCAAATTAGCTGCTGCAATTAACAATAGACACTGAACAGAGTGTTTAATTACGCTTAATTTGTTGTGATACAGCACAAGTCTTCAGTTATGAAAATCCCCCAGATGCCCAAGTATCCCCTGTATAGCTAAAATGCACTAAACTTTGCACACTTGGTTAATTTTACCAAAGAAAATACAGAACATTCCTTTTAATTTTAAAAATCTGCTTTAGATGAAGAAAAAATAAGTTTATATTTAGAAATGATCATTCTTTTCAAATCTCTCTTAAATTAAAAAAAAAAATGTGGGCTATATCTTTTTTCATTAAAATATATAATTAAGACAAAATCCCACATGTATCGTATTTATGCACAAAAATCGGTAATATCTGATTACTTTGACAAGTAATTTTGTACTTACATGTTCACAATATTGATAATGTATTAATGTACAATGATTAAATGGTTAAGCTGCCATATTAAAGTTATGAGCAGGAACATTTATCCAGCATAGCTAAGCAGGAACAAAGACTGTCCATTTACAGATGGCATTATTCAATCTCCGAACTGCTCAAAGATGTTAGCATTACGGCATTGATTCTGAGCACTGATACTGTGCCTCACTCCAATGACCCAATAGAGTTAAGTGATAAGGTTAAGTTAATTACTGTATCTGTGCTATACAGCTTCCACATGATTACTGCTGAGAAAGATAGTGATTCTTCTTGCTTTAATTAAGCAAAAGAGAATGAAAAGATATAATTGGTTTTTATAATAATCCTGTCTTATATCACTATCAACAAGCGTCATGTGTTTTTTCTACAACTTTGTTGCACGAATTCCTAGCAGCAAAATTTAAACAGTAGAATGTAGAAGTAAATTATTTAAATCCCTATCCTAAAACACAGTGTCAGCTAAAGAATTAAATAGTTAATAGCTGCACTAATACTTCTGTAGCACCAAAGCACCTGTGACAGCAAATTGTGTACCAGCTATGAAAAATCCATATTTGACAGTTAAAGACCATCTGCTATTAAAAAAAATTCCATTATTACATTACTATATTTTAATAAATGTTTTATTTTTGTTTCTAATAATTATGAAATGGCAGTTCTGTGGTTTTAATGTTGTTTTGTGAACAAGAGCTTTAATAGTGTTTTATTTTAAATTTGCTTATTTATTGTCAAAAACTGTTACTTTTGGTTAGAAGGTGAAAGGGAGTTGTAAAGCCCAAGCAGTCTCTTGTAGGATAATACTATTTTTTTTTTCTAGTCATGCATATAATAAAATATATGTATATTGTGAGGTATGCAAAAGCAGTTTTACACTGAAAATTATGAGTACAGATGAAAGCTGACAGTGAATGAAGAGAGATAGTAGGTAGGTAGGTTTTAGTCCTTCACGAGTTAAGCCCTGGTTCTGCATAGGTAATCCCATGTCTCTGTATTGAACCCTGCTAGGTCTCACAAGTTTACAAAGGTTTGCCCATGCAGACAAGATTATTTTACCATATCCTGCTTATGTAAGTAACCTCATAACCAACTGCTTCAGGTTCTTAGCATTTTCCTAAGTGCTGCATCCTTGGCAGGAAGGGAACACATGTTGCCTTTCATTGTTGCTGCATTACACAGGTGTTGGTGGTTAGTGAGCTGTAGATTTCTGCTTTTTCATTGTGTTATGGTTTTTAAATAGAATTGTGATGTGTCAAATTCATTGTAACAGGAGTACTGATAGAGATTGTTAGATTAAAAATAGCAGTGCCTGTTTTCTAATTTTTCTCTTCGTGAGGGAAGGCTTTTTATTCCTTATCCTGTAAATAGGTATGACTTTAAAACTTCATTGAATAAAAGAAAACTTAGGAAAAGAGTTTTCATGCTGCATATACAAATTTTTAGCAAAGTATTTGGTAGTCAAGGACAAGACGTATATTCTTTACTAAGTACTATGAATATATTTAATATTATTATTTTATTCACAATAGTAAAGTTTTATCTCCTTAGCAATGATTTGTTTGCAAATAGGATGCACTGAGATTAAAACTATGGTGCTGGACTTTTAAAAGCTTCTTGATACCCTGCCTGTGGAAAACCTCCTCTGACTTTGTAGCCACACAGAGTTAGTTGGATAGTGTTCCATTTCTATAGAGGACTTGGATGCAGTGGTATGCAGCTCAAACCATACTTCTTTCTCTCTGTAATTGTAATTTCTTCTTCTTGACAAAAATATTTCCTTGAAGCAATAAACTCTTTAGTATTCTAAGAGAAAAAATAGCTTATGTCCAATGTTTGTGGTATTCTTTTTTGATAGCAAGTGTGTTTAGATGCTTATTTTGTGTTTATGTAAACACTGAAGAGCTGCTGTTGCAGAACTTGTTTATGAATAGAGAGAATCTTGTGTGTAGGGATCCATGGCTGCCATGCAAGGAGATCAAGGGAAGAAAGAGGGAGAGGTATTCCAAATTGTCAAAGTCTAACATTTATTCATATTTTCAGAGTAGTTAAGGGTCTTGTTTGGAAGGAAAGCACTAGGACTTGGAGCAGAATAGGGTATGAAGGTATGAAGTAACATGCGGACTGTTTTAAGAAATCTTATTTGATTTTGTTTCTAGTTAATTCCATGAATTTGAAAATTTCAGATACAGGATTTATTGGACCTTTTCTTTCATTACGTCTCTACTAGTCTCTGCTCTCTCATTCTCAGAAGAGAAAAGTGAAGTAAATAATCACTCTTAATTTAGGAGATATACTAAAGGATATGCTAAGAAATTATATATGTGGCTCAGTCAATATTAAGGATTGTATGGGTTGGCAGAGAAATCAGGGTGTTTTGTGGCTTGGGGGTCCCTGTATTTTCTTGTTCAGTGGGTGAACTGAGGATTTCCAGCTCTTTGCCTGTCAACCTGATGTCTTTTGTCAGCTCTGTAGTCAATTTTTTAAAAGGCTCTTGACATTTATTGCAAACAGATGCAATGACAATTGAAACATTTTCTTCTCATTCTTTTGTCTTAATAAATGTATTCATCTTGAAAGCAGAATCTCTTTTTCTCCTCACTTGAATGTTATAGTTTGCATTGGTGATGGGAAAGTAAAGCAATTGTGCAGAAAATGAAAAAGCATTTTATGAGAAAGAATGCACTGAGAATTTCTGATTTTTCCATGTACAGTAAATATTTTGAAATGTAAAGAACATCCCAACTTCTGAATTCTTAGTAAGTCTTCAGATAATGTAAGCACAGATACAGAAGGCAGACATTACGTGCTTCATAATGATATCTGCTCTCTTGCTGTTTGATTGCACAGACAATTTGACAGTGATGGACATTACTCATGCTTAATTATTTTTGAAAACATTTCTAACATTTAATGACTCTTAGGAAGAGAAATGTACAGGGGACAATTTCAGTCTTCATGACAACTGAGCATCCGTGTCCCTTCAGTACTTTGACATGCAGTGTAATACAGCAGAGCTAACAGCTGTGAGTAAGCTGAGCCCATATAGCATTTCTTTCCTGACATATGATGGGTTAGCACTGTGTAATAATAACAATATTCTTTAGTTATGTGCTTCTTAATGTATCAAGATGTTTACATATTTCAGCTGAGGTGGTGCTTATTTCATTAGGTCACATTGAGCAAAAGCAGCTTGTAAAGTTGCTTTCATATGTCAACGTAATGATAAAATGAGTTTGAGGCCTTTATGATCAAGAACATTTTCTGCCTCTTTTTAATGATATAGAATAGTAATGACCTGCAGTTTCATTTATTCTTGGAAAAAGTATAATTGCAAAAATTAACTTGTCATACACCACAGCTCAGCAAAGTTACTTTCCTATAAGTCTGTGGTCACAGTATGTTTTTTTGCAATTCAGCATCTGGCTCTGTGGGGTACTGATGGCTGCTATGAAGTAAAGTACCAGGGTGAGCAATTAAATGTAAAATGACAGCATAAAATATGATCATTACGGTTATACAAAAGACACATTTATGAATTTTGCAGATAACTGTCATTTTTTCTACTCATATTTGCTCTTTCTTTGTTAGCTTAATATTTCTCGTGCAATTCATTTTTTTTCCTTCTAAAAAGTGAACAATGCCTTTTTAATTATCCTGACACTTGTTTGTGTCTTTCTTATTTGTCACATTTGAAGGCTAATGATAACTCTTTCACTTTGTTCTGACACTATACTTTCAACTTCATTTCAAAATCAAGGACTATTTTTTAAATTAACATGAAGGTTGCATGATTAGGCTAGAATTTCTTATGGAAATCAGTTTGTGTAGTGTTGATCAGATAATGTGCTGCACCTGAAAGAAAGATTATCTGTGTTCAATTCTCAGGGGCTAGCAGGCAATGTTTTGAAGTGTGCTTTTTGAATTTAGCTTGTGTTTTGTCATTGAAGAGAGAAGATTGGTCATGATAGAAGTTATTTAAGCCATATTAAGTATCAAAAATACTGTATAGATCTTTCTCTGTGTGTTTTCTTTGCAAATATCTGTTTCCATACTAGGATAAGAATCCTTTCTGTAGTTTATATTTTTGCTATTTTGGGTGGGAGTTGTGTTATGTTCATAAGATATATATATATATAAAAATATAAATATACACACACTATATATATGTAATTATATGTAATATGTATAATATGTAAGGATACTGATTATGATAGTGCTTTCTACCAATATCTTTTGGATATAGTGAAGAAAAGGGAAAAAAATGGAAAAGGAAAATGACCACAAAACCCTAACATTCCAGAGAATCCTAGCAATGCAAATAAACCCATTGTATTTCTGTTCCGATACTCTCACTTTCTCTTGAAAAGCACTCACTGGTTTCTACTGCTGCCACAAAGGACACTGCAGCAATACACAGCTTTATGTGCAATTTCGAAAACCCTAGCACCCAGCAAGGGACAGGGGAGCAAAAGTTCTTTTATCCTCTTTCCCACAGAAGTCATAACCTACTTCCAAAACCTCATTAAGGATGGCAGTCATCAAGATTGCTGAGCAAAAGGTGTCTGTTTACTGTGTATTTTTAAAACAAGCAAAACCTAGCACTAATGACTAATTATTTACGTTTGCTCTCACTAGAAAGCGAAGTGCTCTTCCCTTCCTTTTCTCCCATAGTAGCTTTTCTTAAATGCGTGTATCACCCTGGAGAGCATGTGCCTTGTGAAAGTACCAAATGCTATTTAAATGTCTGAATGGGGGAGGCAATGTTTGTCTTGGAAGTCCCTCTCTTCCCAGCTGCCTTTGACAGGGAGGATAAACCGAGACCCCAGTGTTCAGGAGAGGAGGGGCAGTGGCGTTTGGGGTAGGGGTGGCTGGGCTGCAGTCCAGCCTTCACCTGGGGAAGGTCCCTTCACCACCACAGGTCAGGAGGAGGCAGAATCCCATTATGTTCAATAGGAAATGTGAGATGGTTTAAGCAGCCCTCCCCTCAATTAAATTGATGGCACGGTAACCTGGCATTGATTCCGTGGTGATAAGGGAGATGACCCCACTTAAGACTGTGGAGAAAAAAATGATAGGAGCAGAGACTGTAGTTCTCAGTCAGCATTATGCGTAGAAATGGATGGTACACAGGATTTAAAGGGCTAGGTAACTCAAACTGGAAATACTCGCTTCACTGAGACCTTCCCTGTTACAAAAACTCTTCAGAGTTGACTGGCTTTTAAGTAGCAATTTGAGATGGAGGTGGAGATTTAAGAATCTTGGAGCACTTCTATTTAGAGCACCTATTGTGTAATCTTCACAGTCCCGTAGCGTAGAGAAAGGTTTGTGATAAAAAGAATTGGAAATTAAAAGGGATAATATCTGTGGCAGACAGTCTCAAGGGGATTCAGTATCTCTCAAGCAAGTATGATTCCAATATAAGCTCCTCAACTGAAAATGTTATTAAGTACAAATAAGAGCTAATTTTTTACAGTTTATGTCTCTGGGAATATGAAATGGAAAACAGGTGAAGAGTCAGAATTAATTAAGAGAGAGGAGGAAGAGCTAGCTATCCTCGCATCCTTTAAAATTCAAATGCCACGAATACCAAAGAGTGTTGTGGTAAAGACAGTGCTGTGAAGAGGAAGAGGTGGGATTGCTGTAGCTGCTTAACCCTCATAGGTTTGGAAAACTTGGCTGTAATGTGCAACGCTGTTTTCTTTACAGTGGGGGTTTAGGTACTCAGCTTGGGGTAGATTAAAAGTCCTTAGGAAAAACTTGTTCTGATTATTATTTTAAAGGTGGATTTGTTATTGAAGCACCATACAACTATGTAATAGCTCCTTGAATGCTTGGGTGAGGTCTGATAAAGCCATGGAGGAAGCAGCTCCTATAAGAAAATTGCTCCCTGGTTTCTAAATTACAGGTTAGCTGTTGTATAAAGTGCTGCTTAGAGTGGTTGCTATTTGAAAAGGAACTGTTTGCCTGTAGACATGGAGCAACAACTGATAAAAACCCCAGAGAAAATCTCGTAAAAAGAAGCAAAAACATTTTCCTGTGGTGTAAGCAACCAATTTTGTGCTAATCTGAACTTGGACAATATTGCTATGCAATACTACAGTACACTTTTTTCAACCGCTTTCTTTTTCAATGATATAGCTTTTATTAAGGAAAAATAAATTGTTAACTTTTATGGTGCCTCAGAAGTCTTAACCAAGTGTTACTGATATAGGCATGTCTACAGAAGTGCCTTTAGCCCAGTAGATTTGAAAGGTGTGAACTTGTCTGTTCATCTCTGTGAGGTGTTAATTCAGATGCCCAATGATGATGGTTTGAATGTCAATATTGTTAACTGCTCTGTTATTCATGGGCATGAAAGGAGAGGGAAGACAGACTCTTCTGCACAATTAACTGAACTGACATCTCTCTTTGGTTTCACAAAACTTAGCCGTTTGGAAGATAGCGCTGTCTCCTGTATTTTCTTTCTGCCTTTCAGGAAGAGTGAAGCATAAGCTGCCTTGCAAGGCCATCAGTGTATGTGATTTTCTGACAGCCATCATCCGTTAAGAGCACCATTATCTACTTAGAGAAATACTTTAATTAGGTGACTTGCAAAATAAGCTCTGCCTATCTAGTGGGTTTGCAGAGACACTTTGAGAACCTGCTCTGTCCTCCCTTTTTTACATGGGTGCCAGTTGCTAAAAAGATGAGACCAAAAAAGAATAGATTTAGAGTACACATTTTATTTCCTTCTGACTTTATTTAGTCTTTTAAGTCCAATACATTTCTGGCTAAATACATAGAGGCTTGCATCATTCTCTTGCCTAGGAACTTAGCTCCTTGAGAGCACATGTTGTTGAGTAGGTATAATGGGCCTCATCATTTAACTTTGAAAAGACAAGAATATTGCAAGTATGGCCTTTTTAGATTGTTATAGAGAAGTTAAATTTTTCACTATAAGTCTTTTACTTTTCATTTTCTATTTTCAAAAACTTCCACTGTCCAAGAGAAAATATACATTAAAGACAGCCACTGCCCCTGCATCTCCTGCACAAATGAAAATGGCATAATTCCAAGGTTTTCAGTGTTGTATATAAAAGGAGAATTACTGTACTGCACAAAGAATATATCAGCTTAGGAGAGTGTGACCATAATGAGGAAACAAAATCAAAGAAGTCGCAAAGTTCAAAGAGTGAAAACCATGTGCTAAATAGTGTTGTTGGATGTCTTGCATTTTTTCATCTGCCGCATTGCTCACAAGCTACCTGAAATGTGGGGCTCTGGAAGAACCTCAGTAATATTTGAAATGGTTTTTTTTGTTAGTACTAGTATAAGCAAGCGGGGGAAAGAAAGATATGATGGTATTTTTAAAGCATTTGATGAAGTAAATAAACATGCCATGAAGTTCAATACCCCAGTATTGTACCCCAGTACAAAGACAGTCCTGCCATTGGGTAAAAATGTCCCAGTCTTGAATTACTTAATTGCCAACATGGCAATGGCCCCATTCACTTTGGTCATTTGTGGCTTTCCCTCTTCTTAGAATATTCACTACCAGCAAAACAGAGTAGAAGGCTAAATTGTTTTATTTTTCATTTGATAAATGAGGGAAAAATAATTACTGCTTATGATTGTGGAACATACCTTGTCTTTAACGTTTCTTTAGTGTTCAAAGAGCTTTTTAAAGGAATTATCAGCTTTCAGAAGAACCTAGGCAGGTTCTTAAAAATGATTGCTAACACAGTCTTTTGGCCTCCAATCAGCAAATGTAGTTCTATCTCAAATATGCCTGCATTATTATGAACATTTGTCTGCCACTGATAGCCAAGGCTATCTAAGTGAATGGATTCATGACAGCATATGTTTTTGTCATGTAGAATATAGACATGAATAAGGGAAGACTTTGTATAAGTTTGTTAAATTTGCTCAGCTTTAAACAAGGTGACTCAGAGGGTGTAAGCTCCTAACAGTTGTGTTGGCTCAGCTGATGGTCTGCTCATACCTTAAGACATCTTTAGGGTATCAGTTTTGTTTGGTGTGGTCACACCTGTGTTAGAGAAGCTACTCTGAAAGGCAAGAGGGCACAGCCTTTGCCTCAAGGAGTTTGCATTTAACAGACAGATAGATTAGATTCCAAGATTAACCTGTGCCCATGTAACAGGTTAAAGCCCTTACAAATTAGTGCCCTGGACTGCTGCCAAAGCACACATGTGATTGGCTCTTGTGTACTTTAACTCCAGTGGCTAAGAATGGCAAAAAATCCTATGTGACTGTAGATGGTACTTTCAGTTATTGCCAGAGAAGATGACAATGCTGCAAACATAGCCTAGCTGTTCCCCCATACCGCTTTTTAATCAAGAAATTCTATAGATGAATGATGATAGTGGAGGATAGTGCAAAATGCCAACTGTCTTGTCCATTTTGCACATGACAGTGGTGTCTGGTACAGTGATGTTTCATTAGGAAGGACGGCCCTGTGCTCTGATTCTTGTAGTGTGTGGGCTGAGGGCAGCCACTCATTAATGAAGCACTAAGAGCATCCCCACCTTAGCATTCAGCGTAGCAGGGCTGGGAAGGTATATAAGGCTTCTTGTGGAGCTGAGAGCTAATTCTGGGTAGAGCTAAGATGCAACTGGATGTTTTAATTTTTTTGCCTTGCAAATGAAGGAAATGAAAATATTAAACTAGAATGACATGCTATTTTAATGCTTTGCAACGTATAAAAGAAGTATGTTAATGCCCGAAAAGAAAGGATTTTTGTTCTGGTTGCTGTTGCACATTTATAGTTGAGCAAATTTTTACCTCATTGAATTTATCTTCTGAGAAAGACTGAAATATAGTAAACTCTGAATTTTTAGATTGCAGCCCTATAGCTGTAGAAATTGTTCCTTTCTTTTTGATAGATGTCACCCCTATTCTTTATCATCTGGTATGTATATATAATGTGATAAAGTGTGTGTTATAGTTAAACATACCTGGGCTGCCTGTTTTCAAGTGCCTTGAGAACGCCTTTTGAATGAATCCTCTTTTGTTTCGTTTATTTAGAATTAAATTTTCTGGATTTTGATACCTTTAATTTGAAAATTGAGTATCTGTTTTACACAGGCTTACTTTAGAGTATTTTTAAGTGAAATGTTTGGATTTGTCATTAAAATTGAAAATAAGTTTGAAACATACTGGAAGTTTTGTAACTATTTGGCAAGATGCTTCTGGACAGTAAAAAGGATTGTGATTTCAAAGGTAATCATGCTTTTGGAGTTTCCTAAGCACTAGGTGCCTGAATTTGCAAACTTATTAATGTCATTTAAGGTGCTTTTTATGTTTGTATTTGCACAGTAACTGTGTGATAACGTCATTACAGAGTAACAGGTTCTAATAGTGAACGATCAGTTTTTGTGAGTATTCTCCATGGCATTTTTTGTTGGCACAGTCAATATTTCTGTTGTTTTAACAGTGAATGTATAAGGAATCATGTGTCAAAAACACTCAGCTGAAGGCCTTGCAGATATGCCTTCAGGTATAGTAAAAAGGCTTAGTCCACTGGGGTGATGGGGTTGCAGCACCACAGCACTGCTGGATCTTTGGGAAATAAGTGTAAGGTTCTGCTGCTATAATAAGAAATGTGATCATGCTGTCATGGTTGGTGAAGCTCTAAAGACCAGATGGGGAGTGGTCCATTACAGAAAACAGAGGATTTTTGATTCCATAGATTATGTAATAATCCTCAGTTGTGCTTTGTATTTCAAATTAATGTTCTGTTTTCAAGATCACGTGTCTTAGCAAGACCCAGGAGTTGCATGCACTACAGTGGTAAGTCGTCTTAAAGGTGGGAGGAATTTAGAGCCAACAGTGAGTTTAACTTCAGGCCAGCAAGGTAAAACCTGTGCTAACAGAAAGGAGGGAGCTTGTTAGGCACATAGGAATGGGAACAACCACTGAGTTACAATTAAAGTGCTGTTGGCTTGTTTAAGGATGGAGGCATCTGTCAACCAGTCTTCTGTTTGAAAGCCCTGAGAAATCATACAAAATAAACTGTCCCTCGTTAACTTGATTTGTGCTCTTTCTGTGAGAGATGTGTTTTCCTTGTTTGTGTGAGACAGAATGATCTGATTTCCTCTATGCATAGCTCGAATATTGTGAAATTGCATATCTGATTTAGGATAAAATAAACCTTTTCCAATTAATAAACCTGTGAATAGGTCAACTTCAAAGACAGCAACATAAAACACCCACAAGTGGCCATTAAATATTTATGGACCGAGCATTTGTTAGAATTATCAGTGGGTATCATAGATTTGAAAGGCTGTATCCCCATGAATAAACGATGATATTAAGCATTTGTAAGCACTTTATAATTAAGGATACTTTTAAACTAGACTTCTGGTACTTTCTTTGTGGATGTTAGTGTTGGAACTGTACAGTGTGGTCTTCTGGGTAGGGTAGTGTCAATACAGGAGTGTCATAAAAAGAAGGAAAAACAAGCTAATGTCTTTTTAGACAACAGAAAATAAATTAGCAGAGAGAATGAACACTCAAGGGAGGTAACAGCCCAGCTCCAACTAAAACATCAGGCACCTCTGTCATTTCTTTGAATTGTTTTAACTTCAAATCTTTGGACTTAAGTCTTTCTTTTAAGGCTATTATTTGTAGTGTAACTAATGACTTAGGACCTCATAAAAATCAGGTGTGGGATGAAAATAGTATAAACCAAAACCTACCTCTTCTAAAGCAGAGACCTGTTATGACCACAGCCTTTGAAGGGCTATGAAACTAAAGCTGATCTGAGCTTCTGTGGTTGCCAAAATTTGGTGTTATCCTAACTACAGAGCCTTATCCCTTGCCTCTTTTTTGTCAATCATGGTTCAGAAAGCTGTCAGGTAAGTTGGGTGAGCATGACATTAGCTTTAGGCTGCAAGGAAATTGGTGAGCTCATCTTGTGGATGGCTGTCCTAGGTTAATGACAATGGCCAAGTGAGAAGCATTTGGGAGGCAGGTGAGGCAGAGTGTGCAGGAAAGGGGCACAAGAAAGAGCTCAAGTGCCTTGTGAAATGCCAGGCTTTCTGAAGGTGCTACCTTTGGAATCTCAGGTTCCTCGTTTGAGAATATGGCTGCATTAGCAGCTACGCTGAGGAATGACTGGCTTGGCTTCAGGCTTGTGCCAATGACATAAATAAAGTAAGACTCTTGTTGACTTTGGAACAGGAAGTTTGACTGGAAAATCAGGAAGAACTTATTTACTGTGCAGATGCCTGCACCCTGGAAGAGATTGCCCAAAGAGGTTGTGGAGTCTTCCTCACTGGAGATACTCAAGAGCTATCTGGATGCAATCCTGTGCCATGTGCTGTGCCAGACAACCCTGCCTGAGCAGGGAGGCTGGACCAGATGACCCACTGCAGTGTCTTCCAACATGATCCATTCTGTGAGCTGGTATTTAAAATCCTGGTATCTGGTGAACAGTAACTATGGGCCTGTCCTCCCTGCTACAAAGCACTGTTCTGTCCTTGTTGAAGAGGTGTGTGTCCAGGTTTTAGGAAGCAGGGCGCATATGTGCTTCCAAGTATTTTCATCATTGCCTCTGTGTAATGGTTCCACTTGTTTGAATGCTGCGCAGTGCCTGTATATGTGTGCATATGTGTATATATATATGCATATTAATATAATAAATCAATATAAAATGATCAAATTTATCCTCTCTTTTATAAACTGGGCAGTTTAACAAATTAATTGTTTTCAACCTATTCTGACACTTTAAAAAGCCCATTTTTTTTTCTGGCTTTAAAAAAGAAATAGTTACCATGTTGTCTTATATATCTCCTGGAAAGAGCAGAAGTTTTAGGAAGGGATGGGTTTTTTTATGTTCTTTTAATCTCATGTCCGAATTCTGAGATGCAGCAGGCTTAGTCACCTTCTTTTTATTTGGTGGTGTGTGCTTATTATTTTTCATGATCATACTCTGGTTTTGGTGTTCCACTTAGGGATTTTATTTTTTTTTTAAATTTTCCCTCCTTATTTTCTTTTTGAATGTATATTCTTGTAAACTGTTTTTTTTTTTGTCTGTTAATGGACTAAAAGCTCAGCATTGATTGAAGGTAGACTGTTTTAACTTCTCATGGAAGTGCTAAGCAGAGGTTATATTGCTCTTATTACTGCTTGTACAAGTGTTCTTTGGAAACACTGGTGCATGCTATCAGATATTCATCAGTTCTGGGAAAAAATGCTATGCTAAATGAGTGCTGAAAAATGTGTTTAATGTGGGGGGAAAATAGGAAAAAGTATTTAAGTCTTTATTTGTCCCTTTTGAATATTTTGTGTTTAGTAAGGTTGTATAGTTAAAATAAGTTTATATTTTAAACTGGTTGTGTCAAGGTTCTTGAATTTCTCTGTTAATAATTCTTGTTTGAAGTTGAGTGCCTTTTTATAAATCAAGAATATATACCAAGGGTTGTGGTAGAGATCTTTGGCCTTTTTGCCCACAGGTACAGGGATATAAAACTATTTCAGTTTTCTGTATATGTTAGTAAATTATCAGTAGTACAGCATTTTAACTGTAGCAATAGCAACATATGAGTGAGCTCAGGCCTTTGCAGTAGGGGCAGTACAAATGATACAGTGTCCTTTTAACCATAACACAGTAGGCTCACACGCTTTAAAAAGAATAAAATCTTAGATGTATGGGAAGGTGTGAAACTTGCTTTTCCTTTTGCAAAGGTGTGTAGGTAAATAAAAGCATGACTTGCATCTTGCCCTCTGTTGTAGCTGAGTAGCCCCAGTGTGTCCGAGTGTCACCTGCCATCACCTGATAAAGACCCCGAGTGACCTGAGCCTCCTCCTGCAGATCCACCTGGGGCTGTGTGCAAGCCAATGCCCAGGGCTGCCTTCGGAGATGTCTTGTTGCCAGTGTTTGTGTTTGTCTAAAGAGGGAAGTATTTAAGTATTTTAAATAACCAGATTGGAGATATGTGAGGGAAGGGGGCTGGGTGATAAAATCTTAATTTATAATCTTGCGCTGTCTTCACAAATAGCCTGGTCAGTTTGGTTTCCTCTGTTCTGATGGTCTTTTGTATTTTGGTGGTCCTATCAAATGTTACAATTTTGGTAGTTTACTGTGCATTATTCCTTAAAAAAAAATAGAACAAAACAAAAAGACCCCCAACTCCTCCCATGTTTTTTGAACCTCTCCCTACATATTTTTGTTATTCCATTTCTAACTTTTGGAATTTTTTTAATTTCTATTTTTTTTGACGTTGTAGCTTAACATTTTCAATCTGTTCAAGATTTAAAATGGGTAATTTTGAAGTGTTTTGAATAATTAAACCAATTAAATTTTTAATCAATTTAATTTTAAACTTTATGTTTAGGTCAATCTAAACATTGAACCATTTCAAAAGTTAAACAAGATTAATTGTTTATTTAATCCAAAATTATGGTTATCAAATAAGATTCAGGATTGATTTTGTTTGCACTTTATTCTCCTCTTAGATTTTTAAAAGTTGAACTGCTAAAAATTATCAATCAAACGATTGATTTTGGGTCACACTATTTTTAATTAGATATAATAAGAAAGGTCATTTAATATCATAAAATGCAATTTTAAATTGTCATTTTTAATTTAAAGGTGGCTCACGTACATTATTAGCTTATTAAAAAAAAAGCCTGAAACGCTGCAGTAATAGTAAACTACAAAATGTAATAAAGCTGATACTTCCTTTCAAACTTAAGTATTCAAAAATCTGAAGCATCATAGCAACAGTAAATCCCTCTATGTTGCTTATGATTAAAAATTTAAGAGTTTTATTTTCTTTCCATTTATGTTTTTTCCTACTTTAAAAAAAATAGGTATTTAGTGCTTCTTAACTGCATAGCTTTATCTGTACCATTGTTTTCCTTAGTTTTTATTTTACAGTCCTTTTATCAAGTGTACCTGAAACGAATATTCACATCAGAGAATGTGAACATGAACATAAGAGTGAAAATGTTTCCTGCTTGCCTTGACACACTTCCAGCATTTCTGCGAGGGGCTTACACTAGAAAGTTGCAAGTCCTGGCACTTGCTGAGTTGAAACAAAATGGGAAAAAACCCTGTTCCTTTGAATCAAAGTCAGAAAATATTTTGAAATTTAAGGGGGAACATCTCTTTCACTGGAAAAATGTGGTCTTCCATCATTAACCACATGGGATTTATGCTTGGTTAAAGGCATAGTAATAAGAACAAAATTGGCATGGAGGAAAAAGAGATTCCATCCATTCCTTTCAGGCCGTGCAAAGCTTATGGTAGTTTGGAAAGATGTTCTTCAAAATGCCCCCCCTGCGGTCCTTTCTGCCTTCCTGACAAAGAGCCAGGAGTCTGGGATTTCCACTGCTTTTCTACAGTGTGCAAAGTCACGTCAGCCGCTCTCGGAGATTTTTGATGCGTGGATGTCTCCTGTCATCCCCAATCACGGCCGTACTCTTGAGCCGGGCCTATCGAAACTGAACTCTGCTGCTTTGCTGCAGGTCAGCTTTCATGGACAATTAGTGTTGTAACAGCACTTTGGTCGCAAGTTGTCGCGAGTGTTTATCATAAAGGCATCATCCCGGGGTGGATCAGCAGTGATCGGCGAGCCTCCTGCTTTCTGGAGCATCTCCCGATGCTCGCCTTTTCGTGGGTGCCGGTCAGGTGACAGCTCCGCCGGGCCTCCCTCAGCGCTGCCGCGCTGCCCGCGGCTCTCCGGGAGCGCCGCCCGCCCTGCCCGCCGCCGCCGCCGCCTTCCCCGCCGTCCCTCTCAGTAGCTGTCAGATGCCCCCGTGGCGGAGCGCTCTGACACGAAGGAAAAGAGCGATCTTCCCTCCGCTGCTGGGCGCCGCGGCGGGATTGACACCTCGGACGGGCGCGACGCTGCGCGAGGTGCCGGGCTCCGGCAGCGTGCGGGGGAAAGCGATCCATCTTCAAAGGCACTCCGCTTTGTGCGACCTGATTGCTCCCCCACCGCCAGCCCCCGTCACCATGGAAACAAATACCTCACTTTCATTATTTCTAGTTTTTACTTTGCACTTTTATCGCAAAAGTCCACATTATTTAGGGACCTTCCAAATGTGTTCCTGAGCTGCCCCCTCTTTACTTGCTGGGACACAATGCTACTTACTTACTTACTTACTGTGACTAATGCTACCTTCTTGCTGAACAGATGTATTTTTCAATATTTTTTATCCCTTGAAATATCTCTAAGCGTTTTTAAGAACAAGGCCAAATAGAAGTTTTGTGATGCTGCAGAGAAGTAGTATTTTCATTTTATGGTTGAAGAACCCAGAAGAGTTCAGTGTAGTCTTGCCTCCTGTGAAACTGTAGGGGATCTTGCTCTTTTCAGTGTTCTCAGAATTGGGTTCAGAATGATTTACACACAAACAGGTGGGAAGTGAGGAGAAGAGTTGGTGTTTTATTGCTATGTCTTTATATGCATGTGTAGTCATTTGACATTTTTCTTTAGTCTTATGTGTTAATAATTTTAGATTTTGATAATAATTTTTTTTAAATGGTTTGACGTTTTACTTGGACAAATGATACATGCCTTGCAACTGCTTTACTGCACAATATTTTGAAAAACAGAATTTTACAAATCTCAGAGCATTGTCAGAGTGATATGGGCATGCAAAAAACCTAAAACTCGCCTTCAATACTCCATCAGAAAGTGCAACGTTTTCTTATCTCTGTACCCATCTGCAGTTCTCTGCTAACTGAAAAAACACAATTGACTAACATTCACCAAACCTCAAAAAGTAGCAAGATGAAAGTTTTTTTGGTGCACGGTATACATATATACAATATATGAAGTGCACATGTTGGTGGATTTTTCACTGTTGCATAAACAGTAATATCGTAGCAAAAAAGGAAGAAAAATCCCAGCATAGTTTATAAATCAGGAAATAGAGTTATTTTTTATTTCTTTTTTCTTTCAAATCTGCTTTTTTTTTTCATGTGCGCTGAGGTGATTTTGATTTCTTAAACTGCTTGGATGTGGCTTGTATGAAGGGTGTAAGTATGAGAATACAAACCTTGTGATCTGTGTATTCTTTGTCCTGAAGTTCTGGGCTTTTGTCAGATGCTATATAGGCAGTTAATTTGAAATAGTGACATAACTTTCCTTTCTGTCTGGTCGGTTTTGATATGAAAAGCAGCAAGTGGGCCTTGTTACAGTTTAGAAGCTATTGTATAATAAAACAGACATGTGCTAAGAAAGAAGATAATTCATTTCAGTTGTGGAGAACTGTAGGCATGATAAATGATTTTCCTGTGTAAAATTCCCCATTTCTGAGACAGTATTAGTTTTTACTTTAATTACCAGCTCCAGTAATGTTTCCTATCCATAACTGTCTACAAAATAGACTGTTGCTGAGGAGAGGGTATGGCCTGTTTACTCATCCATTGAAAAGAGTGCCTAAGTTCTACCAAGTCTTCCGTACTTGGTCTGAACTGCCTCATGGGAGAGTGTCCTTCATTTAAATATTTAAATATTAATGTTTCATTTTACAGGCAGAAAACTTCAATGTCATTTTAAGGATATGTAACATAACTGGGGAATCAGTACCCATCACAGGGAGTGTGTATTATTTTTATTTCTCACCCTAAGAAAGCATTTTAGAAAAATGCTACAGTGCTTCCATCTTGAGAAGTTTGACTTGTATCTTGTTTTCTTGTTGCGGAATAACAGCAGCATCAAAAACAACAGAAAGAGGCTGTCAGGGTGGTTTTCTCAAAAATGGTTTAGCTGACATTAGCCACAAATGAGCAGAGCGACACTAACTACTAATTGATTACAGTAATTACGCAGTCTTTGGCTAGTTTGTATTGGCAAACTATATATACTCCTCACATAAATGTGAACTTGCAGAATGCACGGAAAAGGTCACTCTCATTTGCATGATAGGCTTCATTAGAATATGCTAAGGACAAGACCTAGTGTTTTATGACTTCAGGTGATGAATAGCTACCATATTACTCTGCTCGCTGAAAGCATGTTTCAGTCACCTTAATTTACATGCTGTTTTTTAACACCAAGAAAAATCTGTGGGCTTGTAGGGAACTAGCAACAGATAACAGTTTCATTTTATTATCGTTGCATTGTGGATTGTGTTTCATTTTGCTCTTTGTTCTACAGAGGGAACAGACATTATTTTCAATACTTTATTTTCAGGGGGAAATTTTTCTGTGATGTGTGCATTTCTCTCAGCAATGGCTATTTTGACCCCAAACTACAGTTTTGTTGGCAAGGACAACAAAAAAAATTTACCCCATTAATACAGATATTTTTTCAGTAAGTTTTTCCTTTGAACATGGGGACTGAGGTAGGAAGGCAATTCACTAAATCTTTTAAACTGGACATTGCTTGTTTCACTGTTTTTTCCAGCAAGAATGGGAAATGCAGTGTTTTACTTCCAGACTGACTTCAGTGTCCACATGCAACAAAAGAAAAATAATTCTAAAGTCAGAGACAAGAAATGTTTTTCTAAAAAAAAAGAATAAAGTATGCGTTCAGAGTGATGGGAATCTTGTATTGGATCATAATTCATTCATTGTAATTGCAGTTCTCCTTACAAATCCTATTGTACAACAGGCAGTAACATTTCTCCTGATATAATTATTTGTATGTTGTAATACACTGGAATATGGGCCTGATGTTTCTTGATACGTAGCTTTTGTAAAAATTTCTTGGATCACAAAAGGTACTTCTTTTAATAAAACTGGGTAGAAAATAAAAAAAAAGTGGACAGTTTTATTATAAATTGCAGTTTTGTAATAAAATTGTACAATGAGCTTGCACAAGCTTTTTAAAATATCATTGCTGCCACTGAACAGGTCTGTAATTTATTTATTCAGGAATGTTAGAGGCATTTTTGATTTATTTGTTTTTAGAGAAGTTTTGTTAAGCAAGATAATGAGCAGAGCTGGTGTTAATCATTTACTATGCAAGTCTGAAAAATGAAAATTTTGCATATCTTTAGCACTGTTGGGGAAAATAAATTCACTCATAATGCTAATGGTCTATTGGTATAATTTTTTAAAAATGTTATCTGTTACTCTGGAGAAATCCAATAGATTCATATGTTATGCTAAAAGCTAAACTAATCAATATATAATTTTGCATCCATATGTACATATGTATTGAGTAATCAGAAGTATTTGTTAACTGTAAAGATGAAAAATGAATTTTAGGGTGGTCACTGCCATAGGTGCCTACATATTTGTTTATGAATAGACCTTCAGGTGAACATATTCCTGGTGTATGCACATAATACAAATAATACGAAGTTTACTTTTTAGAACAGGCTTTCAAGAATACTAAATGAGTTTGATCCTGTTCCAGGTGGCCAGGGGTTTACAAATAGAGCACAAGTTGTCATGGCCTTTGCTAAATAATATTTATTTTAAGGATTTACTGTAACAGTCTAACTAGTATAGGATTTAGTGTAACTAATTTAAAGAATTTAAAGATTAGATGCCCTTTAACTTGTCTCTGTTTATACAGCTCAGAATTGCACTGTGTTCGTTCTGGCATGCCGTCCTCTGATTTTTAGGATTAGTGTCTTCCATTTTTCAGTTTCTGCTGAGCAACTGCAGATGAATAAAACTGACTTTGGGTACCAGATCACCTGATTATCTGTGTCTCTCTCTCTCTCTCTCTCTCTCTCTCTCTCTCTTTCTCTCTTTTTTATTTTTATTTTTTTTAACAAGAGGTTCTCAGGAACAAACATGCATTACTTCCCAAGGAACCAATGGAGTGATGGAGTTAGTGGTTTTGGCTTTTGGACCATGTGAAACTGTTAGCTTTATAAGGTGCTGGCAAGGTTGCTTTGAGACTTAGTTGTTTCAGAAAAGGACTATATATTTTTCACCTGTTAAGCATTCACCACAGAAGTTAAGGATGGGGAGACAGCCATTTGTCAGAAACTTGACTGTCTTAGGGTGATACAAGCATTATAACATCACCCTAGGACATTGACTAATAAATAAATTTAATGATCTATTAAAAACAGATGAAGGAAAGTGTGATCTGAGAAAGACAGGTAAATCTTAATATGTTTTTTCCCACTATGTTTTTTCCTCTATTTTTCAGAAATGTTGTAAAGGATACAACATTTCTCTGCACTGTCAATAAACCAAGACATTTCTGAATGATGCATGAGCTCTGACATTTGCCTGTCAAGCAGACATGAACCTCCAATTTAACCACAAGTAGTTTGATTTACTTATTTGCTGGTGGACCATATACTGTTGGAACAGTTTTGGGCAGGGGGGATCATGCCCTTTTAGACCTTCTTCTAAGAGAACATGCTTAGATAACTAAGATTTTCTGACAGCTGGTATGGTGAAAAAGAAAGGAGAGGAAAATGGTATGCTATTACTAAACTCTTTTTTAGCATCTTTAGCAGAAAGAAGCTTAGTGATTTCTGAAATATTCTGCCACTGTCTGCATGAGCCTCCATCATTGAGGCTGATAATGAATTTGACTGTTTCTTTACTATGGGCTAAATTCCAGGCTGTGTTGTTACTCTGTAATGCACTCCATTGCTTGTCCTTGTTGTTATGCTCTTTTATGCCAGAAAAAGAATGCAGTTTGACAGCTATCACTACAAGTGCCTGTGGACATCATATACAAGCCAAATGCTAGATGGTGATAAATATGTTATGATTAGACCTTGTTATCTAGATCATATGTACTGTAGTGAAACCTACACTTGTTTGCTCTCTTCTTGGGAGGAAGTAGGCTTGCATTAATTTAGAGATACATTGGAAACATAAAGAGTTTTTTAATTTTAAAATAATTTAAAAATTAATATTTTCAGTTTAATTTGTCTTGTGCTGGAGTGAAAAACAATTTCTGAATGCTTTATGATACAATTTTTAGTGATGCATCTACAAAAAGGTAAGAAGAAATGCTATGTTTGTGCTTACCAAAGTGATAAGAAAAAGCAGAATCCTTTGGCAACTGCAAATGTAAGAGCTACAGATGTTCATAGCAAAACATAAGAAGAATGCTGAAAAAAGGAATTCCATTTTAATCTGAAAAATACTAGAAAGAATTTGCTTGTTCACTTCTGTCATTTGCTTGTTCACTTCTATCACTGCCTGCTAGCCCTTCTTTCCCCTTATCATGGAGTATATGAAAAACAAGGGCAAAGATGTGTAGGTTATGTTGGTCCCTTCTCTGTTTATGGTTATGTCCCAGAGGAGGGAAGAGTGAGGTGCTGATGTGTGCCATTTCTAATCATCTCCAGCTAAGGAGATCCATGGAAGAGTTGATACCATTGAGGGAAAACCAGTTATTTTCAGACAGAGTTTTTGAGCAGAAAGGTTGGCCCTCCTGCAGGCCAGCCTCCTGCAGGTTTCTCCACAGCACAGCTACTGGGGACACAGAAAATCCAGCTGGCTGAATCTTCAGTGTGTCATGGTGAACTGGTCTACCAGCTTCACCCCTAGGCACAGAAATTGTTGCATGTTCTGATCAATCCAGGGGTTTACTTGTGCTGTAGCTAGCATGGTGTTCTTCTTTTCCAGACTAGTGGGATTTATTAGGAAAATAGTAGGCTTGGCTGTGAATCCTTGTGTAAGGACAGTTGTCACTCATACAATTTATGTCATGTGATGAAGAGACTGTGAGTTTGAAGGCTTTTAGGATCCTTTCCAACTCAGCATATTCTGTGATTGTGTGATCAGAGACATTTTTTTATCAGTGACTTGTACCCATCCTTCCTCTGTAATCCCTGATTAGAGGCAGCAATATTGGATAATTACTTTGACTGGCCTTAAAATAAGTAAGTAAACATACTCACAATTTTACAACATTACTCATTTTCATCAAGGCTGTTTTAACATGTCTTGAAAAGTAGGATGTGTTTTAGTCTAAGCGATGGTAAATTCTCAATGAGTTGTCAGTACTGTTAACATTTGTGAAATTCTCTAATAGGTATTCAAGAAGGTAACTTCAATGCCAGGTAATATCTGTGTTCTGAAGTGTTGTGAAAGGGTTTTTCATACTTCTGTTTGTACTTGGGACTGCTCAGTTTTGATTTGTAAATTGTGCATTTTTTTTGCATTGGTTTTAATTTTGAATAACTCTAACAAAGCTGTTGAAGAATCCATATTTGGAATGATTTCTTGATTTGCATAATTGAATTAAGAAAAAGGCTAGCAGTTGGTAGGTGTGCACACCATCTTTCCCGCTTCCTTTCTTGAAAAAAATAAAAAAAAAGAAAAAATGCAAAAAAATAGAGATCTGGTTATGTCTTCAGGCTTTCTATGCTGTAGCCCTAGTCAGAGTGCTTGAGATATATTTTGTACTCATATTTCCAAGTGGATTTCTTAGATGGATGTACAGGAGTCTAAAGCATAATGAGATCTAAATTAAGGGGATAACCGGATACTCTCAGCACCCCATTGAATCCAGTCTGCACTGAGAAGAGAGAATTTCCATCAGATGACATTTAAAAATGGGATTTCTAGGAGAGTGTTTGGTTAGGGATATTGTAGTCCATGCTAATTTCTTCCACACCTGTTGTCTTTTAATGTCTCCTGGAGAAGCTTGCAGTATTGGATTCTTCCACTCTTCTAGCCTTGTGTAAGCAGCCAGGGTCTGGTAATGAATACAAAGACTACTTTAGATCTAGTTATACAAAATCTCTCCTTGTGAACCTGAGTATGTTGACATTATCAGCAGGCACATGTCCATTTTGTATTGCAGGAATGTGCGGGTTCAAAGAGGCAGAAAAGTGTGATAAGGAAACCTGGCATGAACAACCAGATTCCATTGATGCATGAACACAAACACACCAGCTCACAGATTCACAGATATTCTGAGGCTAAAATAAAATAGTTTCTTGGCAGTTCTTATTCACACTTAATTGGCTAATTGCCCAGCCTGACACTGGCAGTATTACAGAGGTAATATTTTTTTAAAGGGTGAGCAGTTCCTCAATAATGTCTCCAATGTCCTTCATATGGATATCTTTTTCTTTAACAGGAGGCATAGAAGTTTAGTCATTTTTTAGGATTGACATTTATTTCTATTCAGTGCTAGGAAAATATGTACGCTGAAGTTATTTGTGTGCTTGGAGTAAGTAGAGAACACAGAATATTTACATTAAGCCAAATAGTTTTATATGCCTATTCCTGTTTTTTGTAGGATCCATTAGATGAGAAGAGAGGTCTGGGGACTTTCCAAGATGAGCATCCTTATTGTGGTGATTTAAATAGAAAGTGCAAGGTGTTTCCCTTTTCGTCATCAATGTTGAAAAGCAGTAGCATGAGCAGCTGGTGATGGGTTAAGGGATCAGCTTATAGCAATTTATTGTTCAGGGGGCTGAATAGCTCAGAGGATTAGTAATTGTATACAAATTCCATCACCTCCAGACTGTTCACATGGAGCTCATCTTTATACTGACCACACCTTGTTATTTTCTCATAAGTTTTTATAACTTCTCTTTTAAAAAGTTTGTCTCCTCTGTATTCCAATGAAAGTCACCATCAGAAGTGACACTTAGGTTTGTTGTCACATTGGAAAAAAATCACAATTGAAAGGGCATGGAAAATGAACTTTAAATAACAGTGACTAAAATTAAAATTGGTGGAAAATAGAGGGATATTAAGAATTACAGACCAGTGAACTGTAAGTGCTGGGTAAATTGAAGTTATATTTTAGAGTACAAGTCTAAAACACAGTCATAATGCCAAGGCAAACCAGTGTTACAAAGGAAAAGTATTTCCAAATTTTTATATGTGTATGCAGGCTACCTGCTTGTAAGACAGGGAGCAAATATAGATAGTCTGTGTAGCTGTGCATTCTTTAACAAATTCCTTTATAACAGGACAAGAAATACTTAGCTACTTATTTTGGTGAATTTTCTTCATGAATTAGTGACTGATGAAAAAGATGCTTGAAACTTTTAAAGTTATCAAAGTGTGCTATATGACAAAGCATGCAATAGACATGCCACTGCTGACATACTTCTGGTTTAAAAAAAAAAAACCAACACCAAACAAAAATCCTCTCAGCTATCGTTATTTAATTGCTGGCACTGTTTAGGAGATTGTACTGTTGAAACCTTTAATTGTTCCACTGGGGCAGTTTGTCCATTTCAAATATCTACCCTGCACTGGTCAAGCTGCATTTTTTATTTTTTATTTTTAAGGGTACGAAATGAGTCCTACAAATTATGCACTTGACAAATATGTGATCTAGTCAAAAGAAAGGAATCCCTTTTTCTTCTGAAAGCAATTTTCTCTTCTGTTGTTGGATTCTCTGAAGGATGTGATCTGTCTGTCACTGTGCTTTACAAGAAGTTCTCTTGAACTCGTGCAGAAGACAAGCGCTTTCAGAAACTGTAGTGGTAGAGAAATTCGCATTGTTGATATTTGAGACTGATCATATGTTTTAGGCCCTCATTATGGAGGGTTCTGTGTGTTCTTGTGGTCTCTTTAATACTTCATAACTGTCTGGGTGGTGCTCAGCTTTTAGCAGAATACAAATCTTTGTTTCATCATTATTTTCTTCTATCTCTTCAATTGCAGTTTAGGTGAAATTTAAAAAGCACTCATAAAGAAGCACATGTGTAACTTCTCCGAAATGCAGCAGACATAACCTGTACTCAGCAACACATTTTTAAGTTTCTGTTTTTTGTAGGGGTTGTATGCGAAGCACAGTGTCTCTGCAGCACTGTCCCTTGTCAAGAGGAGCTCAATTGCACTGTAACATATTAGAGATTTTCAACTCTTGCTAGTGGTCTCAAAAATATTATTTCAAAAACTCCTCGATAAATTTTAAAACATTTCAATAAAAGAAATAAAACTCCAGTTTCTTTTTGGAGGATCCTGGGAGCTGGTAACTGCTAGAAATCATTCTGTCTGTACAAAAAAAGACAGTTTGCTTTTTATTTTTAGGTGGAATTTTTAAGTGAAACTAAATGAAGTTTAATGGCTTATAACATTGCATGAATTTGTCAAAACTGATCAGCTGGATTGCTACACAATGAATACTGAAAATGTTCTGGTTTTTAGGCTTATAATAGCCTACAGCCATTCAAAAGTCAAAATGTTATTTGATGATTTCAGAATGTTAATGAAATTATTATTAATAGCACATATATTAATCTTAATGATATATGTAAATATGGGCAAATGTAAAGCTCTGTTGACACCAAAATAATTATTCTGCTGCTGAAAGTAAACCTGGGGTTAAATTTCAGTGATCAAGCATAAAATAGTTTGCTCTAAATGTGTCAATAAAAGAATTTCTGATGAAGTTTAAAATTGTATACAGGCTCAGGAGATGCAGAATATTTGTTAGTACTAAAAAAAATTGAAAAGGAAAGGATGATTCTATTTGCTTTTAAATTAGAAGAAAATAGTAACAGACTGTTTGGATTAAGAAAAAATGATGTAAAAGGCTTTGCTTTGTTGTTTTCTGGATTTCAGAAAATATAATATCTAATAGACGCTTAAGTTTGGGGGTTTTTAGGTGAGAGGGAAGTAACGTATCATTCTCCACTGTGAATTCATTTGCCTAATAATTTGGTTTGACTGGTTTAACTTTTGTTTCTGTGCTTTTTGCTCATTTAAGTTGAAATGGTCCTTTTGCAATATGCATGTAATTATTTTTCCCCCTATTTGGTGGTGTTAATCAAGCTGTAATATGGTTTTCATGCTTGCTTTCTTTTTTTGGAAGGCAAAAGGGTTATGTTTAAGGAATGTAGAGATTTCTTGTCTGTAGTTATATGCAATAAACAGCATGATACGTTTTTTATTGTAATATCTATCTTTGAAAAGCTAAATGTTGGTAGCAGGATATGATCTCTCTATGTTGCAATGTGAAAAGAAAGGCAGTGAACTTGATAGTAAAGGAGAATTTCATGGCATTTTACCTGTTGAGGGCCCTGTAGAGCCAGAAGTATAGTGACTTGCCTAAGTGACAGGCAGTAGCAGCCATGGTGTCACTGTGTATTATCACCTCATGCTAGCTGGAAGCACTCCCTGAAGCCGATCTAGGTTGTATAGTCCTAGATGAGGTCTTCATGGGTGCTGACCATAAAAAGTTCATCAAAGTAATGAGGCGAGGCGAGAGCTTGGCGCTCATGGGCAGAGCTCAGCACCAAGGAGTGTGAACCGGCTCCAGCTGTGACAATAAAACAGCAGGTGGCTGCTGTCATTAGGGGTGGCAGATGAGGCAGGGGACTAACATTCAGCCCACAAAACTCTCATTTGTTAGCCATCGCCACTGTACCATGCAAAATAGCTTCCATCTCAGTCAATTTTACTTTGCAAAATATTACGCAGTCGCCATAAGAAAATTAGAGCCTTGGGTTTACAGGTTCCTTGGATCTTATAATCAGAAAACTCAGTGCTCTCAGGTTATGTGGAAAATTGGACTTTTTTCTCCCTTGAACAGTTTGAGGGTCTTTACAGTAATTTTCTAATAGGTTGTTTCCACCCCAGCATGTGTTTATCAGTTAATATTTTGGACTATTTTGTTTGTTACTCTTTTATAAAATCAATTCCATCTATTCATTCAGCTATGTGTTGTACATAACATTGCCTGCTATTCAGTATTGTAAAAGTTGCACACTGATCATACTATTTCTGTCTCTATGCCTGTCCAGGTACAGATATTTCATGCAATAAATAATGGAGTTTTTTTAAGAGGAGTTCTGCTAATCTGAGAAATTGTAAAGAAACAAAACAGCCCTCTAATTTATTGGATTTTTTTTGTTTGCTTATTTATGTTAATATAAAATGCAAAAGCATTTTGTATGTATTTAATCTTTGCAGAATGTTTTAAAGCTACCTAAAACTTGAGGCCTTTCTCAGCTGCAGACTGTCCTGGTGCAGCTCATCCCTGCAGCAAGGCTTGTGTGGTTAAACAGTGGGGAGCGTGTTGACTCCAGTGTGAGAGCCATTTTACTTGCATCTTGTTACAAAGCTAAGCAGAGAATTGCATGTAGGTGGTTCCATGCTCTGTTCCATAGCGGTAAGTGACCTCCAGGAAATATGGAGAATTCAGGTGGTCATTTGGACATGTGTCGGTTGGGAGCATGTTAAAGTCTAGTGCTCTAACAGGAACCCATTATTGGAAATCCAAATGTGATGCAATACTGAATGAAATGGAGCACCATGCATGCATTGGTACCTGAGTCACCTGTGCTGTCTGGTTCCCCTGCTACCGAAATGGACCTGTGGAATCCCATAATTTTGTGCTGACATTTGACATGAGGCTTTGTGGGGCTGTGATTGCAATGACAACATGGATTAGGAAAGAAAACCCCTTTAACTGAAATTTAATCTCAGGAAGGTAGTAAAAAAAATTTTTTTTAGACATGGTTTGTGTTTCTTTATAGGACCAGGCTGTCACTTTGTATATAAATCTGAAGTTCTGTAATTTTTCCTATTAGCAATATATGTTGCATCTTTTTGGGGTACTTTGTAAATTCTTCTCTTTTAGAGAGCATACAAGCTTTTGTTTGAAACTACACTGATTTCTCCTTCACTTCGTTGTTCATAGGTACACTCAGCATGTGTATGTAGGTTTTTTCAGGCCCTTGAGATCAAAGGTGTATTTTTTTTTCTCAATTCCATTGGGCACCTATGTTGTTCCTACATCTCTCATGTTTGATTTGTGGCCAGAAATGGTCAGAGTTAATCTCAGATGCTGGCTGGAACTGGAGTAATCTTTGCCAGAGAACATCTTCTGCTGTGTCACAGATATCATCTTTATGACTGTACTGATTTGTCTGATCTATATTCCTGTAGTTTTTCCAGACTGATGACAGTCTTCATATGAAGAGCATGCAACATCCTTACCAGGCTGCATGAATGTAGGCTGATTCTGTGTGTGTGTAAAACATCCATCTAAATTCAGTGGAATTGTTTTGTCTTTATTGCTTTAGTAACTTATATCTCAGGTGAGTACTCTTAGTCCCTTCAGTCCAGGCTTTGGATTTCTGAAGTGACTCCTGCTGGCCATCACAGGAAAGCTGAGAAACACCAGACTGTGCTTGGCAGCTTCAGTGATTCCCCTGCTGAGTATGTGACTGAAGTGATGAGAGGTGTTAGCATTTTTTAATGGGATAAGTGGAGTAACACCACTGTTACACCTGGAATTCTTACTTGGATAGACTTCTGTGCTGCTCTTTATATCATCTGCATCCTCTATGATTAGTGCCATAATTTGAGAGAGCTTTTTAGGTCTGTAATACTTAGATAGTGCATAACAGTCTCTCTCTGTATATTATGATTTGCTCTGAGAGACACTGTTACTTTCTTCAGTCAGCCTCCTTCTTCAGTGGTAGGAGGAAGTTGTTGCAACACTCCACTTTTGGGAAGAGCTGGGCATGGCTGTAATGAAAGTATCTGGAGAGCTTTTACTTATGTTCAGGTACTAACAAAGATATCTTCCAACAAAGAGAAACCAAACATTAATCAGACATGCTTGTCAGATGTTAGGTTGGCCTGATGACACAGTGTTAGGTGGTTTTTAGTCCCTGAGGTAGCAATGGCCAGGCCCAAGAGCCCTTGGACCAGGAAAGCCAGAACCATCTTGTGCTTTAAACGTATTAATGAGGATACAAGTATGAGATGCATTTTTTGTGGACAGAAACCAATCTGATCCATATTACAGTCTTTTGATTTCTTTGGCTGGAGCCAGTCAGATCTGATTCGACCAGCCTGTTGTTAAAGGTTCATGAATGTGGATGGTACTACTGATGGTTACAGATTAGGTCTTGCTGTCATAGATTTACTATTTTTATGCAGCTACTTTGGCAAAAAGATATTCTGAAGTATTTTGCTTTCTACCTGCAGTCAAACAGTCTTGTGGAATGCCTAGATATAAGGCAAAAAGGATGTGTTTTACAGCTGAGTTTAAGTCTCGGGAATAAACAAATCAACCAGCACTTGCTTTTCTATGTCAGGCAAAGACCTAGGGCAACATTCTCACTACTCTCACAGATCAAGCAGACTGCAGAGTCTTTGCTCCAGCCACCATCTATCACCAGCAGCATTTCAAATTGTGGGGAAATTGTCAATAAAAATTGTGTGTGTCTTCTGATTGTGTATGACTTCTGAGCAGTTCAGTCATCAGATAGTGACCAATTTATTCATCTCATTCCTTTCTTGGTACCTCTCAACTTTGCAAAAGACCACAGGCACTGTAGCTGCAGAATTGACTGAGTTATGTATGTGGCACTGCTACTGCAGGCCCTATGTGTTTTCTAGTCGACAAATCAACTATCTTTAGATTTGTTTTGATTTCTTTTAAAGACAGGCAACAGTAGATTCTTTTGATGAAGAGAATTTCATTCTCAAGATAGCTCTTCCTCTAGAAGATCTGCATAAGCCTGGTAATTCAGTCTGCAGTGTGATTTCTGAGCTGTCAGGAAGAAGCTACATCAAAAGTGACTTTTCATTTAGGAACAGCAAGATATTAAATATATTTGTTTGGCTCTATGAATTCTACTTTTAAGTAGAAAGTCATTGGAACATCCTTATTTTGAGATAGCCGTATAGTCTGTTTTTTACACTTTCAAAAGGCACAGACTTTGCTCATTGGGATCACTGGGAAGCTCTTTACCAACTGTCTGTGGAAAGTCCAGTATTTCAAAACTCCTCTCAGGGCACTTAGAGATGTGGTTCACCTGACCCACCCAAAATATTGAATTAACTTTGGACAACTTCTGCCTGCAAATACTAGCCTGTTTATCCTGCTGTTGCTTTCCGGGCCCTAAATGGTGATATATGGAACTGATGCCTTCCGCATCAAATTCTTTATCTGAAGTCCTGAGCATGCTAGGAAATGGACTCAGCCATGAGCAGGAAGGCAAGCCAGTAACTGAAGAAAGTGGAAAGAATGGATAAGGGAGGAATCAGTTATGAGACTGTTGGATATACAAATCATGAAAAAATAAAAGACATAAGCTGTGGCTTGGTGGCAAGGTTGCTAAAGCACTATTCTGGATCACAGTGCTTACAGATGTAAACCTTCATTTATGTTTAAAGCATTTCTGCAGCTTCATGTAGCATGGCAAGTGTGTTTTCTGGTGATGTCCTGGTTTTGGAAGTTTGTATTAATCTCTCTTAAATGCAAGGCACTCCCAACACCAAACCTAGGGTTGTATTTCAGACTTTAGGAAAAGAGGTTCTGCGTTGTGGTAGACATGAGAGGTTGATGGCAGTGCTAGAGAAAGTACATTATGATTCTCTCTTTTTCTTCCTTTTTTTTTTTTTTTGTGCAGCTGTTAGATTACCAAACACCTGTTAGAGGTGACAGTTACAGATGCTCAATAACCAATGAAAATTAATAGAACATGTGATTCTTTTAGCTAAGAAGTTATTTGGTAAGATGTGTTTAGAAATCTAATTACATACTGCTGCTGTCTACCATTATCACTTAACATTCATTAACTTCTCTGAATATTGAAACAAACATTTCTTGTAGTGGTACTAATTTTCTCATATATTTGTAAGGTGATCTTCTGACAGAGGGAACACCTGACTAACAGTTTTGCCACTGTTTAGCTATTTTAAGTTTGCTCTTCAAGCAAATAAAAGCAGAGTGTCATTTGTTTACTTACAGTTAACACTTGTTATTGTGTCTTCAAATATAAAAGTTCACAGTTCCACTCTTAAGTTTCTACTCACTTTTATGTTAATAATAATTATAACTGGCTGGACATGGCTTATTCCTGCAGCTGTCATTGAAGGGTACTTTTCGTATTTAAAATCAAACACAATACCTTCAAACCAAAAAAGTTCAGAATGGACCCTGAGCTAACTTGCAGAACCCTTTTTGATTTCAGTTACAAAATAAGTAACTTCAGGTGAGGCACACAAGTAAGTGAGCTCCCTCATGGGGGAGGAAGTTGTGTAAATACTGCCACTGAATTCCTTTTTTTTTTGCCACAGTCCTTGCTTGCAATAACAGACTAAATTTCTGGATGTCATGGATGGTTTATATTATACCATATGTTTATTCAAAGTGGGATGGTGAGAAAACAACTTCTGATGGCAAGACAAGCTTAAGTGGAACAGTAGAGGATGTTTCCTGTTTTATTTAGTTTGCTCTTTCTTTGTAACCAGGTCTAGCAGAATGCTAGAATATGTACGAGGAGATAATTGTGCCAGTTGCTACTACTTTATGGCCATGGGGCTAATAATTCTTTGCCATCTTGAGAATAGCAGATTGGTGGCAGAGAGCAACAAGAATATGTTGAGGGATGTCTCTCTCTTCTGGTTGATAGATGCAGGAATATGCAGGAACAACACAGTCGATTGATTGATTGATAGCGCGCAACTCATCCATAATGATCTGTCTGATATAGCAGTAAATTATTCTTGAGATTGATGCAGGTCATTGAACAGCACATTGACAATCCTGTTGTCTGTCATCCTGTTCAAAGCAAGGCAGGAACAGTGGCTGCTGCGATACTCAAGTCTACCTTGGGTGCTAGCTGTGTGCGGGTGTTCTGATAATACAAGTTGTTGTCTTTATTTTTTGGGCAGCTGGGCTTCATTGCTGGCTTGTTACAAGTAACTGTAAAAAGATGACGACGTATTTGTAGACGAAAAGGTTGTACTCATTGCATTGATGATTTCATAGTAACAAAAAACATTTTAAAATGTTGGGTTTTAAACTTCAGTAGCAAAACTTCTCCATGGAAAAGAAGCTAATAAATAATTAAGAAACATACCTGGTTGCTGCATGGAAAACACTACCACCCCCCATCCCAAACCCAAACAACACCCTAAAAAACACACAAAATTGAAGCAGAAAGGCTGATAGTTCTCAGAAATTCAAAAGTTATGTTGCATGAAGTAGCATGATATCTTCCCATTGTAATCTGGGTTTTTGTCTTTTTGGTGATGGCAAGGTTGTCTTCACTTACTGCTTTTGGTAAGGGAAGAGGAAAAATTTGTATTTTTCATTCTGCCAAGTTACACACACCTGACATGTGGATGGGTGGATGGATATGTTTTGCTTCCCAGTTTAATTACTGGTGTTGGTGAGGGTGTAGCACAGAGCAGCCATATCCTTCTTTGACACTTGGGGTCAGCAGGGAGTAGAAGGCAGCGTGTCACTGCGCTCTCAGCACCGCAGAGTCCGTGATGACTTGTTAACCTTTTAGAACGTTATTGATTTTTTTTTAAGCTTACAAAGCATAACCATCTTCTTTATTTGGAAGTAATAAGACATCCTTTATTTGGCTAGTAAATGAGTCTGGAGAAATCCCCATCTTTCCTGTGCAGGGTTCTAGGACTTGACGTCCTGTCATAGAAGGCATGAAGTTTTTCAGATATGTGGATGTTTTCTACATTAGACTTCGCCCTGCCAGATATTTACTTGAACCTGACATCTTGTCACAAAGGGCATGAAGCCTTTCAGACTACTGGATATCTTCCACACCAGACTCTGCCCTGCCAGATACTTTCTTTTAAATTGAGTCCCTGGCGCGCAGTCATGCAAGAGAATTATCAGAGCCCCAGTCTGGACCCTTCAGAATCAGCAAACATCCATAAATGATGGACTTGAAGAAATTCTCAGGAACTTAGTCTTTTGATGCATTGAAAGAAAAGCTTACTTGTTCATAGAAAACCATTGCTTTCTGGACAGTTCTACATTTGCCTCTGTGCTCTTGTTCTGGAAGTTAACCTGCTGAATAAATCCTGGTGGAGATATGAGATTTGGGTAGCATTTTTTTATATAACTTGGAGAATTTGAAAACTTTGAAATTTTTTTAGTTCATGTCCACTGTTTAAATACTATTTGACTAAGTGCTGATTTGAATATGACAAGTTCTGCTTTTAAGGGTAGAACATGCACAACTTAAGTGCATGCAAAAATCTGTAATTGCACCTACAAGTTTTATTGAATGTTCTGAAATACATGCACGTCCTGGTATTTCTTGAGAAAATGCACTGTTTCTTTCTTTTACTGGTTGTTACCACTGTTGGCATGGCTCCATGTGAACCATTCATTCAACTACAGCAATGAGGGTTTCCAGTGTTTTTCAAGACATAGTAAGTACAAGTATGCTTCACTAATTTAGAAAGAGCCATAGATTCTACATTCTTCTTTACTTGCCTAAATATATCCTGGTCCCCCTTCTCGGCATCATCTGTGAAGCTTGCCTTGATTTTCTGGTTTCTTGCCTCATGTGGAGATACATGGACAGAAATTCAAGCACAGATCATAGAAAACAAAACCTGATGTGAATAGGATAATATATTATTTCATTGTATTCTGTGATGATGTATACAAGTTTGAGATCCTATTTCTTATTATTCCTTGATGCTGTCAGATCTCCCAGCTGATTAATCCAAAATGGTAAAGCATTCTATCCTTTCTATGTGCCTGAAACTTATAATAAAACAAAGCACTAAATTCTTGGATTTGTTTATGAGTTTGATTTTGTTTTTTTGAAGGCTCTCAAGCAGCTTTTTCAAACATCCTATGTGCTTGGGTTATGCACTAGCTTACCTGTATTCTCAGAGTTAAATTTGTGTATAAAGAGGTTTTGGACAGTTTAAAGGAGATGTAAAGGATATTGAGAATATGAATAAAGGCTAGATATTCATTGTTATTCTCCTGGACTTTCCTGCTGTCATTGAACATTGTTGTCTGTAAGATAAATTCTGCAAGAGCAATTGCAGAGAGCAATGTATCCACTGAGAAGTGATTTAAAATTGCTCTTCAGCTGCTCGATACCTTGTTTGTAGAGTCCCACAAAAATAAATTCCCGTGCTGGCCCTCCTCAACAGTTATGTGCAGTTAGAAGATGGCTGGTCTGTCACCATGGCTTCGAGTGACTCTCTGGTAGAGGTATCATGTAGCTCCTTCCTAGGCCAAGGCACTTGGTAAACACGCAGGAAATGACAGGTTTCATGGCCTTATGGCCCAGAGTGCTTGTTTTGGTTTGTGCGTGTGTGTTTGCTTCTGGGTGGCTTTTTTTTAGGCTTTTGACTAACCCAGTGATGTACTTATTAAAAAGGAAAGAGCTATTATGGATTCAAAACATAATAAAACTTAGAATATTTTGCCCTCTCAGAGCAAGATACTTCATAGAGAACAGTTCTCTCCCCACAGAGAAAATAGAAAACAGACAATACATGACAGATTATTCCTATTCCTTGCGTACTGTGATGATAAACATTGCACATGCTGAAAAATTTGTATTATGCTAGAATAAAAAGTAGAAGTAAAGATTGTCCAATATGTTTTTTTTTGTTCCCAGAATTAGAAGTCCCTTTGTTTCTTTTGTACTTTAAAATGTGCTTTTATCTGAAGACAAGTCTATAGAGGCTCCTAAATCAGTTACAGACATTCTGAGGGAGTCCAAATACTGTTTGAAGATTGTCATGGAATATGAATGGTCACGTTCCTACAAACCACAACTCCTCTAAAAGGAAACCAGAATATTCTGCAAACTTATTTTGGGAAAGGTGCTCATGTATTTATGATTTAAAGTAATTTTTATTTATAGTTTATATGCAAAAAGTTGTCTATAGGGAATGAAGATACTATTCTAAAGCTCTGTGTAATTTTTCAACTTGTCTTTAATTTATCCTGTAGTTTCAGCATAGAGTGTATGACTGAGGATGTTGCTGGTTTTGAAGCCAGAGTAGTTGAAAATCACAATGCTACTGCTCCCAAAAGGAATCACCTTGTTCCACTTTAAGAGGAGGCTTCTTGTAGTCTTCCTACTAAATGATGGGAATTTCCAGTGACAATGACATGGATGCATAGGCTAGACATCTCTGCCTGTTGAGACCTGACCCACAGGAGAGCAGCTGGGCTGTGACTTCTTGTCTTCATGGGGGTTGAGGACGAATTTGTCCAGATTAGAGTTTGTAAAACAGATTCCAGGCCTCTAGTATGGCCTGGTTTGCACATATTTGGAACAGTAGAGTTGGTTTGATGGCAGGTTTTTTCTACTCCCTTTTGATACGCTTCTGAAACAAGTTAGTTTTTAGCATTTGAATGTCTATACTTCCACTAGAATTAAAAACAAGAAATGAGAAATTGGGTGAAGCCTGAATTGGTGCTTATCAATTGCTGATGGAAAGATTCCTTTTGATTTGAAGATATATCAGTGCAATATATCTTGAAAGCGTTCACTCAGTGAGTACTTATAGGTGCCAATCAGACTTAAGATTAATTTAAAAGGCCAAGGCTTGGTCATGTCTATTCTAGCAGTAGCTTGGGAATAACTGATTTACCTCAGCAGAGGTAAATAACATACATAAACCCATTATTTTTTTACTACTAAACATTAATTACTTCGAAACCTAGACTTACTGAATGTATGGAAAATATTTTTGTGTTTCTTTTGTAAAGACAGCAAACACTGCTAACGCTTGTCTGAAAATCACCTGGAGGATTTAGTAAACAAAACCAAATAGTTTTCACTTGTCTCTCTTTGTGGTTTTGTTTGTTTGTTTGTTTGTTTTAATGGGTGGTCCTCAAACTCAGCATCTGAACAAGGTTGTTTAGACTTTGCCTCTTGTTTTAATAATACCTGTCTCTGTTGGTAATTTTTAAAATATTTTTCTCAATTTCTTATGAAAATAGCAACTCTACTTTTATTCTTAAGGTCTGGTTCTCTAAGGTGGGGAGCTGCCCCTGAGCTGTGCAGAGTGCTCCAGACTTGCACTGAGGCATTCTGCACTCCTCAAGTCTGAAGGCTTCAAGCCTTACATTAAAAGCTTAAAATGTTATCAGGTGCTGAAACCCAAACTGAGTCAGGGTTTATTTTATTTGTGCTGTGTAACAGCAGAAAAATGGTTGCTAGAACATAGATGCAACAGAGAGGAGGCAGAATGTGAGATTAATTGCTTCATGTTATTACCAAGACCTTTGTCTTTGGTTTTGCAGAAGGGTATGTCTGTCTGTACCCGCTGCAGTTGTGTGGTATATCAAATGGTGAGCCTTTGTTTGGAAGCTTTAACTGAACGGGCTCAGAAACCAAAAAGTTCTTCCCTGCAAATATTGTGTAGCTGGTTGGGATCTTTATATTCCATGCAAATAGCAAAATATCCCTTTACAACAGTGATTGCACATTTCCCTTTCACAGTAATTTCATTGAGTTTATTTTTCTTCTGGAGAAGGGGGAAAATGGGAGTTTGTAACAGGAAATACAGGCATTACTAAATGAAAATATGTTTGGTACCATCCACAGTTTTGTGGAAATTCTATTTCTGTTGAAAAGCACGGACAGTACATTTTGTATGCCTTATGCTTTTATTAGAATACATTTTTTATTTTGTTACAATGATTTTCCCCGTGTACAGTAATTTTGATGACAGTTGCATAGTAATGATGGTAACGGTGTAATAGATTATTCACAGTTGTAATGGTTATGGTGCCATAGTAATAAGTTGGGTAGGGAAAAGTATTTGGGATACTTTTTAAATGTGTTTTTGTAAAAAATAAGGAAATATATATCATTTAAATAAGACAGTATTATATTCTTACACCTTAAGGGATGCACAAGAGAGATTCTCTGTAATAATGTGCAAATGCCCAAAGAAGATCAGACACAGAAAAGCTAAATTAACATAATTGTAAAGGAAAAGTACTGTGTCTTTGCTTTTGTGGCTCTTATATCCCATAGTGCTGCTGTTTTACAGTCCTTCCATTGTCCATTACTGCAAACACGTCCAGATGAATTCAGCATTTAATGTTAAAAATCTTATAACATGCCAGTTTGATTTGTAGCCCTTCATATCATGGAATGCTAATTAAAATCATATTTTTGCATATGTCATGCCTTTCATGTACATATGCAAATAGAGTCTATTGCCTTTCAGCTATTAGTAATTAACTTTATGAAGGACAGCTGTAATACATAATTAACAAAAATGTTTGCAAGCCCTTTTCACACTGAAAGTTGCAGCAGTAAAATTTTTGCTTATCGAGAGAACCATTTTAGTTTAAAGCTTCAGTCTGATATCTAAATTGTTTGAAGCAGTCACATGACATAATTAAATTGCTGTTATGGTCTTATCAGCAGAAGAATAGTACTTGATAGGCTTCTATCTGTTTCATTACGTATGTCACCAAAATTAAAGTAAATTATCTGTGTTTGCTTTGGTAGAAACATGATGCCAGGTAGTATGTATTTTGTTGCTGCTGTTGGTGCTTTGAAGAATGTCTTGCCAGTTTGAACAATATTCCTGCTCATAGTGTATTCATGAACATGTGCTTCACGTTTTTCATCCTTTTTTTTCACAAGGCTATAAAATAACTAAGGCTATTAATTTGTTTCTGTGTGTATCTCTTTAAATAATTAATACAGTGAAGTTTGACCAGGCATCAGCAGTGATTAAAGCATCTTATCTTGCTGGTTTTTCATGTTTCTCATGAAAAATAATGGAGCTACCTGTATGAAGAAAGGTTGCAGGACAGGCCCATAAGGCTTAAATATATTCAAAGGTATAACTAAAACTGTATTACTTTATAACATCAGACAATGTTTGTCAGGTAAAATAGACTATTATCAGTATAATGTGTGAAATGTTCTAATTTGCAAAGGGAAGCAGAAACAGGTTTTCCTTTTTTTGACCAATGATGTATGGTTGGGACTTGTAAGAGAAAAGCCAAGGGACTGCAAAATGAGGGAAGCTTGTTGTTACAGAATGGACTCCCCAGTCTAAATCACATCCTAGCAGAGGAGGGATTTTTTTAAGGTCTGCCTTTAATGAAATACGTTCAAGTGCATGCTCAAAACAGAAAAAAAAAAGTTTAATAAAATGATCTTTCTCATTTGCTCTTTGACAGGGTGGCATTTGTGATGAAGAAGCATTTGAATACTCATTTGCTGGGCAAACACGGAGTTGGCACCCCCAAAGAAAGGTAAACTGCTTTAAAATTATTTTTCATTGTATCATACCCAGTATGTGGAGGTCTTTTCTGGAATATTTATCTTGCCCACAATGAAGCCATCTGGATTTTTGCCTCAACTCCAAGAAAGATCCAACATCTTTAAGTGTTCTGATGTTGTGGTGCTTATGACATATCTGTATAAAGAAATTCCATGTAAAAGGTGTAGGATTTGCACTTTTTGGGGCTTTTTTTGACAGGTGATATTTTTTTTTTTTAAACTTTCATAGTTGTAAATGTGCATCTCAGTACAAAACCAAATGTTTGGGGTTTTTTGGGTTTCTTTTCCTTTTTTGTTCTGTTCTTGCTGGCCTTGATGCTCATAGGTTTATAAAATTACTTTCTAAGAGGCAAAAGCCACAGAGAAATCAAAAAGAAAGTTTCCTCAAGTGTTCTTGGGCAGGAAGGGAAATTTGGCATTTTCACTATTTTTAATATGAATTAATTTATTTTTTTCAATCTGTACAAAGGTTCTTATTCTCCAACTTTGTTTGCAAGCAGGTTGTTTTTTATATGGTTTAAAATATAACTGTGTTTTACAAACTCAATGGCACTGTGTTTGCAGATAAACAGATTTTGCTTCAGATTTATTTGGCACATTGTGGCTTAGCTATTGCTATTTCACTGAATCTTTGGGCCAACTAGAAAATTGATGTGTTTTGGATAGCCAAAAGATCTCATATTCTCTTTCAGACTGGGTAGATGGAGGTGTTCATTGCTGGATACATGATACTGTTTCAAATATTACTGCCTTCTAACTCATTCTTTGGGGGTAGGCTTTCATAAATAAAGAGTATTTTCTGGTTTTGGTATGAAAAAAAGAGGAAAATAAATGATAGGAGCTGTAGGAGAGCACAGCAAAGCACTTTCTGAGCCATGTTCATTTCTTGTTAAAGACAATGGGAATTGTGGTCAATTAGACCCATTCCTCACAAGTTTGTCATGCTTAAATCATGGAGGAACCTAAGAGTAGGGTTTTAAATTAACACCCCATATATGTCTTAGTTTGACTAAGCACTGGTTTAGGTAGTGCTTTTATTTTTAAGGAGATTTCCTCTACAAAGGGCTTAACCAGAATTTCCCTAACATGTGATTATTCAAGAGTTTTGAGATATTCTATTTAATCTAAAATACACAGTGATGCACTGAAAAAAACAATTACAGTTTCATCAAAGCAGTTATCATAATAAAGTTTATGTTGGTTATCTCTTGTCATAGCACAACAATTACAAAAAGTGTTTTGCTCTGGTGGCTTATTTTATAACTGGAAGCATTCAATACCAATATATTCTTTTACAAGGGGATACTTGCTGTACACTCATCATAAATACAACATAGAGATAACTTGCATCACCCTAGTGAATATGTGCACAATAAAGGATGCATACAATAGATTTCCAAATATAGTATCTTAGCCTGAGAGGAATATTTCTAGTGATGATCATCTTGAAATGAATTCCTAAACAAGCAGGATGCTATAAACTAAAGCAGTCGTTGCAGCTTTTCTTTGAGCATTTTGTTCTGAAGGCCTCTCAGCTGTGGCTGTTTTCCCCATTTCTTCCCGTATTCTTTCAAAGCTTTCTGGCTGGCCAGCATGGCACGAGGAGGAGGAGGCGGAGGGAGGCAGGTTGACAGGTTCTGGCTGCCCAAGGAGCAGAGGAGCCCTGCTGAGGCTTGCAGCCTCCCTGCCCTGCCTGCTGGTGTGACTGGGGAGGCTTTGCCTCCAGCATAGGCAGGTGGAATTGGAGTGACTTCATGCCCTCTTCTTTTGCAATTTCTTCAGCCATCTTTTGAGTATTTCTTTTCCACAATACATTTTCAGGTGGCACTTCAGCTTAATGTAGAGCAGCATCAAACAGTAGTGGCAGAGCTACAACAACAATATAAATTTCTAGTAGCAGTCCCTCGCTGGGGATGGGGGATGTTTAAGCCATGTGAACTACTGCAGTAAATACCAAACCACTGTTGCTTTCCTTTCCACCTTTCCTCTCCTATTATGAGAAAGTTTGATGCCTTTTAATGGCTTTAGGAACCAAAGAAATCCTTCTTCTGCATGTTAAACCATCACTTTAGGCATAAACATATTATAAATTAAGTTACGTAGTTTTCTTACCTATGTAAAACATTAATGCTTTGATTTTAATTTTGCAAGCTTGCTATTTTTTAATTTCTCTAGGACAATATAATCAGTTTATTCTTTATGTTTTGAATTTGATTCTGCCCTCTGATACATTGCATATTATAGCAAATACTAATAGAAGCTAGCTAAATAGGCTGTGACAATTAAATTAATAATGCATTTTATTTGCAAGTGTTTAGTCTTCATGGTTTGACTGATATATGCAAAGATGGTAATTTATTAAAAGTAAATTCATGTAATTGTACTACAGAATTTGATGGACCAAAAAAAGTTGTCAGCATGACTATCATCAAAAACAGAAAATTGAAAAGAAGTTCAAAAGGGTGCTTGAAAAAAATGGTTATAACCCATACACCCCAAGAAATTGAGACCCTTTATACAAACTTCTTAGAATAGAATTGCTGGTGTTAGGCATAGAGATAGTTCTGAAAGGGAAAGAAAAAACACATTTACAATTTAGTATGGAGTATTTAACTTACACACCTTGCTCTCTGTAGCTTTCCATCACTTTCGGGTTTTTTTAATGCACAAAAGGGAGGAGTTATGGAGGCTGTGGAGGTGTTTGCATGGGCAGATGCAGAAAACAAGTGTAACTCATAATGAAATTGCTACTAAAACACCTTTTGTTCGAGTTATTTTCTTTTTTTAAAAGACAGAGTTGATTTAAGGGGAAAATACTGTGCAGTTGAAAATCACATAAGTTTTTAAAAAATAAACTTGTAGTAAAATGTCTGCACATTTTAGACACAAAACCCCCTACTGCCTAGTCCATTATGATCATTACCATTTAATAGCTAACTCAAAAGTGGAATGTTTTAACAGAAAGAATTCCTCTAAGGTATATTTTCCTGTTATTGGAACTGTGATACTGATTTATTGTCAACTTGAATGTGTCTCAAAACTGGCATGTTATCTGCTAAGTCCAAGGCCAGTACATATTTGGTACTTCAGTGTCAGTAATCTTCATGGGACCTATAACTATATCTTATTGGTAGGATAAATCTTTGGCTACACCTTTATTGTGTCTAGTAGACATTGTGGTTGAGGACAAGGTGAGAGCATCGGTAATGTTAATGGTGCCAAGTTCTAATTTCTGTTACATCATTACTGTACTTGTAAATTGTGTCAGAACACAGAACAAAGAGATGTTTCACTGTGAAGATATACACATACACACACATAAAAATATGAGCAAGAAAATAAAAATAAATTCACTAAGTCATTCATCAGTGAGAATAAATTCTGCCACTGTTAAGTACAACTCTGGATTTAGATTTTTTAAATACGAAAAATACACATAAATACTCTTTAAAGATTTTTTAGAGACACCATTAGTACTGTACAATATATATTTTTTAGTTTATGATACTTTCTTAACTAGAGTTCTATCTGATATATCTGTTTTAAAAATTCTTTTACATAAGAAAAAGTCATAGAAAAGCCTTTATAGTTGCTTAATTACCTCATCTTCCTTATGAATTTTAAATGATGAGTTGCCTCTGAAATAACTTTACATATGAGTAATCCCATTGAATAAAATAGAATCATTCATATATGAATGAATAAAGTTGCTGGTAGCACAAACAGTCACTGAATTGGAGTATCTATTATAAAACAATTCTTGTAAAGGTCATTAAAACATATATTTGATTTTGGAAGGTTCTGATATTTTTCATGTGCTTTAAGAATCAGATCATTGTTACAGCGCCAGTAACATCATAAGATCATATGATTTTGAAATGATCTTGGTTGATTGAAAAAACTGTGCAGTGATTTCAACTTGAGAGGAAGAGTTGTAGGTAAATACCTACTACTGTCTAATAGCAACATAAATATGTTTGAGTTGCTTTGTCAAATAATGTTGGAATATAGCATACTTTTAAGTATTGAAGTAAAAAGAGGAAATTCCTAGGTGCCAGTTGTTTCATGTGCTTGCATAAGCCCATCTGAATTTGTGAATATTAAATTCTACTAATATGTAAATATCATGAAATAGACAAGTCTGTAGGTATGTTACTGGAAGGGATTGTTGAGGTCTGAAAGAAAAATAGTCAGGACAAATGAACTCAGGGTTGATGTTCTGTATATTATTTAGAAAACTGTCTTGTAATCAGCCGCTGTGTCCCGATATTTCCATTTTGAATGTAAAACTAGAAGTGTATCAAATCCATCAGTACAACCCTCTTTTCTTTAACTGAACTGTTAATTCTTCCTTTGAAACATTTTTCTTTCTTTGAGTAGAGAAATTTGTGATAGTAACTACAAACACACTGTTTGATACACTGTTTTGGGCGATGCTGCCCCTGCAAAGTAAAAGGATCCAGTTTGATGTTACAGCAAATTCTGGGTAAACAAGTGGCAAAAGTCACAAAGTGTTGTGCCATACATCCATATGAAAAGAAGTTGTTCCAGTCATCCCAGCTTTCTGCTTCCACTGCATAAGTCAACTGTGCAGGCCAAGAGGGTAAGGGTTACTATGTAATAATTTTGTAATAATCTGCTTCAGTTGTTCCAGTTGGTTGTGTTCTGAAGGAGTGTGGCTGTATGTCGCTGTCTCACAGAAGGGTTTCCATTTAGAGGCACTGGCAGTACATGTGGATCCACTGGACAAGAGGCTTCCTGTAATAGGTGGTGTGCTGAGTCTTGCCTTCTAGCTTTCTCATCACCTTTTTTTTACTGCTTCTTGTAAATGAGTTTTTGACTGGAACCCAACGCTAGTAGGTTAACTGCATAGGAATGAAAAGTTTTACTTAATTGATTATTTCCTGCATTTTGCTTTAGAGGGTCTTGGACAGTTGCATAATCATACTTTGGAAAAGCGCTAAAGAACAAAATATAGCTTTTTCTTCAAATATTTACTGATTGGAAGTTTGAGATGAGAGGATGTGTCTGTGTAAAGGACACAACTTTAGCAATGTTTGGGAGCTGAAGTTTTGCCTGATATGCATGCTCAGCTTTCCATGTTTTGGAGGCTTATCTGACCTTTGCAAGCAGTATTTCTCTTTGGTGTTCAGCTCTTGTCTGGTGCTATACTATGTCAGAGTGTGGAACAGGTTCCACAGTCACTTGCTGCCTGAGTGTGTTTCTCTGTCTGTGTCTGACCAAGGAACATAAGGAAGCCACCTGTGATTCCTCAGGTACTGGAAGCAGAAGATGTATTGAAAATTCACAGCTTTCCTCAAGGCTTGTTGTCTGTACACATCATATGCATTTGCTTTGCTAAAAAGAAATGAAGACTAGGCAGACAGACTTTGGAAGACTGCTATCACAAGGATGATTGATAACTTCAGCATCTTTTCAGAAAGAAAAATAACACGTGAAAGACTGTAAAAGAATGAGGTTATTTTGCTACTACTCATTATTTGTTCTTCTTATAAAATCCTGGGAATATTAGAGTTTTGTTCAGAAGGAAGGACAATCTGAATTAAGTTTCTTTTAGTTGCTAGGTATGTGAGATGTTTTTGAAATTTGTGTAGTCAGCAACAGTCTTCCTGTTGTGAAGGCTTAGCTGCTATGGTTAGAAAATAGAGGGAGTCCTGATGGGATTCATGCTGCCCACAGTGAGCACCTTTGACTAATTTTAAGCATCGTATCAAGAAATAAATGATGAGCTCACATTCATAAACAATCGAGTACTGTCTAGAGCACAGATTATTAGTTCCATTAGCAAGAGTATGCTAACCTTGTCAGTGAATCTGTGGAGGACAGTGTGGGTAGCTGCTGAAAGCACCAGCTTTATTTCACAATGGTTTGTTTCCAAGGAAAACACAGTTCCTTGTTGCATGCCATCAGCCAAAAAGTTGTAAGCTGCAAGCTGATCCCTCCTCTGATGCAGTCAGCTGAAAGTTGTTCTAGTTGCATGTCCCAGCTTGCTGCTTCCACTGTGCAGGTCAAGAGGGTAAGGATTAGGATGGCAGTGTATCTCTAGATCCCTTTTTACCTGTGTGGGACTGGTAGCAAGGGACCTCTCCAGACAATTCTGCAGTCTGAGTTACACTGCTTTGAGGATTGTACGTTGTGACATTTATAGATGTGAAATGTTCCATGTCTTGGGTGATACCATGACTTTTAACTTTGATCAGTCTATATAATACAACACAAATATTTTTTGAGAATACTGTAAAGGAAATGGAAACATAATCTCTTGACCATGCTGCAATGAAATATTTTCTATACATTCTGAAGAATCAAGAGGAGTATTTTATAAACTTTGGAAGTGAAAACAGAAGTTCTGTGGCAAATGCTGTATAGACTGATGATAGAAGGTTACTTTCTACTTTTTAGCCACACACTTCATAATTCTTGCATTAAGTTATGATGCCGTCAGGACTACTTTTCTGCAGCAAAGCAGTTGCATAATTATTAAGTATGAATGTTTGTTTATCCAGGTTTACTTAAGTTTCAGCACCTCAAGGTGGAAAGAAAATGCTGGAGAAACATGTTCTGGAGTGAACAGTACCATGAATGCAATTCTAAAATCACCTCCTCAATGCTATGATGTTTAAAAAAAAAGTTGACTGAGACTTAAGTAGTGGAAACATGGAGGTCTTGTACTGTAAAGACAATCTTCTGCAATATGAGCCTACATATTCACTACAGAGCAAGGTGTGCTCTGTACTGATCTGTGGTGGGCAGTGTCATAGGACAGCCCAGTTTAGAAGGGAAGTCCAAAAATCATCTGGTCCAAGCTTTTTAGGGGAGTGGAACCTGGAGGAGATCATCTTGCACTCTGTCCAATCACATGTTGAAAATTTGCAGTGATGAGAGCTCTGCCACATCTCTGAGGAATTTGCTCCAGGGAATGCTTGTTCTTGTGATAATTTTTTTTGTTAAGATGAATTTTTTCCAAGTGTAATTTGTACTTTTTGTCCCTTGTATTCTCTGTGTGCTTCCTTGTAAAGAGAGAGCCTCTTTCCTCTTCGCAGCAGCCGTTTAAGTCTTGGAACACCATAATGGAATACCCTCTTCTCCAAGATTGTGGAAAGAACACTGGTTGTTCTAGCTTGGGTTTTTGTTTTGTACAGAAACTTTTGTTTCTACTGTCTATTGACAGTATTTTTTTAAGAAAAGAGTAACAGTAACATAGTGGATAGTAAAACACCTTCTGATCCTGGAAGTTGATTTGAATGGCACTTTTCTATGTATAAAACAATAGTAATTGACTTCATAAGTCAGTTTCATACTGATTGTTCCACTTTCTCTTGCTATCATAGAATCATAGAATGGCCTGAGTTAGAAGCGACCTTAAAGGCCATCTAGTTCCACCCCTCTGCCATGGAAAGGGGCACCTTCCACAATACCAGGTCGCTCAAAACCCCATCCAACCACTCTTTGAACTCTCCCAGGTATGGGGTACTCACAGCTTCTCCAGGCAACTTATTCCAGAGCCTCACCACCTTCTGCATAAAAAATTTCCTCCTGCCTTCCAATATAAATATCCTTTTTAGTTTAAAACTGTTTCCCCTTGTCCTACCACTTGCCTGTGCAAAAAGTCACTGTCTACCTGTTTTATGAGTTCCCTTCAAGTACTTGAAGGACGCAGTGAGGTCAACCCAAAACCATCTTTTCTCCAGGTTGAACAACCCCAACTCTGTCATAGGAAAGATGCTTTCATAGGAAAGGTGCTTTAGTCCTCTGATCATCCTCATGGTCCTTTGTATCATTCCAAGTTGAAATACAAGGTGATATTTTCTGATGCCTGAGAAAGAGTTGGTCCTTTTAAACAAATATCATGGAATCATAAAATAGTTAAACTGGAAAAGAACTCTGAGATTTTTAAAGTTCAACTGTTAACCCAGCGCTGCTGTGTTCATCACTAACTCATTGCCCTGTGTGCTACATCTACACGTTTTTTAAACACCTCCAATAATGGTGACTCTACCACTTCCCTGCACAGCCTGTTACAATGTTAGAACCTTCCAGTGAAGAATTTTTTTCCTGGTATCCAACCTAAACTTCCCCTGGTTCAATTTGAGGCCATTTCCTCTTGTCCTATCACTTGTTACCTGGAAGAAGAAAGCAAACCTCACCTCATCACAGCCTCCTTTCAGGTAGGTGTAGAGAGTGATATGGTCTCACTTCA
>NC_087474.1:103202771-103237771 GCF_036417665.1 Passer domesticus | reverse complement strand
GCCAGTTTCTAGTCCACTGAACTTTCATCTTGTTTGCTTGCTTGTTGACATTTTTGCTTGTGAGTTTTCTGAGTATTTAGTGACCTAGTCAAGAGACAGCATGAGAGCAGAAAGCATAGAGGTACTAGCACAAATAGATAAATTTATTAATTCTTTTACTTTATGGTATATGCATAGCAAGTGCATTTGCACAGAGCTAGCTAAATACTGATTTATGCCTGTCTAAGTAAAAGAAAAGCATTAAAATACTTGCTATCATCTTGAATCTCTAAAATGTCTGATAGTTCGTATTTCATAAAGTCACACATCTGAGAAGTTGGCTTTTGCAAAACAAGCTCTCTGATTATCTGATATCCTCCGGAAGGTTAGGAGAGTTGTTTCCTATATTACTTAGGGAAAAATTTCTTTTTACAATTGAAAATGTCAGCATCAATTTAAAGTAACACTAAGCATGTGCTTGCTTTCTGAATATTATCCTCCTCCACCTCCCCTCCAACCACCCTGCTGAGGATCTGAGTGTGACAGTTTGATTAGATCATCAATCCTTACTGTTAACAGCACTTTTCCTGAACACCTGGGTTGCTAGGTCACATCTGAGTTTAGCTACCGTTGTTTTAGTGACCTAATGTGCATTCACCATAGCAATTTACATTTAGTCCTCAAATTAAAAGTTACCTTAGAACAACAGTTTGCTTTAAAATGACCTTTGTTCTCATGTGAAAGTTATGCTATATGATGTGATAAAACTATAAATGATGAAACAGATTTTTGTATTTGAGATGTGGTTACTTACTTTGATAGAGCTCTCAAATAAGTCTGTCTAACTGCTGTCTCAAAAGCAAAGCTCAGTTAGGAATACTTCTACTTAATTGTCTGTCAGTGTAGAAGAATTCTACGTAGATTTATATTCCCCTATTTTGATTAAATGGTGTTATTCTAAGTTAAGAAATCACATTTGTCATATCCTTGCAATATTTTTATAGTGTTTCTTCCCTAAAAATCTACTTTTGACTTGTCATTGCAGTCTGCTTCCTGCTTTTCCTATTTTTAGGGAAAATATCAGCAAAGGTGAATACCTAGCAACAATTTCAATGCAAATTGTTGAGCAGTGGACAGCAACATAAGCATGCTATAAAATGTAGTCCTTTTCTGAATCTACAGTAATCCTTTGTTTTTCCTGTGAACAGGAGTATAGGATATTCATAAAGTTATCAGAGGAAAATTCATGAAGCATTTAATTAAAAATCAGTTTAGACTTTTCCTTCTGTTTCTCAGTGATTAAAAAAAAAAACAACAGAAAATGGGACACTGTTATCAACAAGAGAATTCACTTTTAGCAGTATATATGATGTAACAATAGTAGTTAGTGGAAATGCTTTGCTTTGTGCTTTCTCTCATGTCAGTTGAATATGCTTTCATATATATTCTTAAATCAAATGTAAAGCTTCCTGTAATCTGTTACAGTCATGCCATTGTTACAGATCTATGAAATTAGGTACCAAATGATCATTTCCATTAAATTGGTCAAATATGAAAGAGAGATCTGAAGGCCAAGTGTAGAATTTAAAAAAAACCCAAATATTTCTTTAAGTATAAGGTTTATCATAGAGGGGTGTTTTCTCCCCTCCTGTAACACATATACTGTGGAATTAAAATGCATTACACAAAACACATATACATTTTGGGGTGTGATTCGGTGTCTAATTAAATCAGTAGAAAGTATTATTTTGATTGGGATCATTAATGAAGCATAATTTTGCTTGTTAAGCAAAACTCTAATTAGACACTATATTTTAAATATTATTTTGTATATATGCTACTGTTCAAGAACGTGTTTACTGTGTCCTCTGAAATATGTGAAGAGCCTACTTCTGTTAATCCATATTCAAAACATATGTCGTAGTAGCTTCTGAGAATTCATAATAACAATACAATTAAAACCATGGATAAATCTATGCAAAACTAAAAATTCTGCAGCATGCAGTGTACATGATTTTAAATGCTAATTCATAGTAAAATTAATGGTAAAAAAGTATAAAGGATCTGGTGTACATAATCAGAGTGTAGAAAATGCTGCTCAGCCTTCCATCAGAGTGAATAATATTGGGTCAATAGGATATTTAAAGAAAAAGCTACCATGAGAAAGGTGAGAGTAACTTTTTCAAACAGCATTTCTTTATTATGATATTATGCAAATAGAAAATATTAGGCCTTGATGAAAGCATCCTTATTAAACTCCTTGAATTTTTGTGAAAGAAGGATAATTTGTAGGATATAGGTAATGTGATATTCCTTAATATTTGTGTTTGTTTATTTATTATTATGGCTATGAAACTGTATTATTTATGACCAAATGAATCCGTGTTTTAAAACTGAAACTTTTGGGGACAGCTTTTGCATGCTTCATAGCTGTTCACTAAATATTTCTTTTTTTTTTTAATTTGAGGAAATTTATTTACCGCTGCTTTTTGGGTTTTTTTTTTTTAGTTTGATGTAATTTTTACTTCACTGCCTGTTGTTTTCCAGATCAGAGTAAAAATTGCTGAAGTTTGAAACTTGGCCATAATAATCATCACTGACTGCTGATGGTCACCCTTTGAATGAATTGCTTTGGATTACCAGATTATCAGTATATTCCCCATTGTTTATGGAGACTTTGTAGGTGAAGAGTATTCTTTGGTTTACAACTTTTCTCTTACATACGATTATGTTGGCATGAATTCTTTTCCTGTTGGAACAAATCAGATGTTTACCTTAATGCCAAACAGTGCAACTTTTTATGCATTCTGTAAAGACTGTAATTGTGCTGTTGGGTAAGTAAAAAAGGTGTAATAGTTACTTACTGAGTAAGAGAACATTCACACTAGGTAGGAAAACAGGACAGACCAATTGACCAACTCCTGTTATATCATGATGCATTTACTGTTGAGTAAAAGCCTGCAGTTCTGGCAGACTGACTTGGGGAGAGACAAGCATGTACAAATTTAGTCTTTATTGTGCTGTATCTTTACTGAAAACATGTATTTATTCATAGCAATGTGTCTCATGCAAGTTACCTATCTGTAACAGCCAAGGCAAGGCATTGGTAGTTTCCATGAAGGTGGAGCAAGGTGCAGTCAGCACTTGTATCTCTTCCCATTGTTGGCATTGTCTGAATTCAAGGAAGTGAAATCTGCATTTTCTTCATTGCTGTTTTCAATAAGATTGCAGGAATTATCTTACTTGTGCTAGTTATGTCAGATAAAAGCACGCCTTCTTGGCTGTGTGGATAAAGAAATCCACTTGTGTGGAGAATAGAATGCATTTGGTACACAGAATGTTGTCCAGCATAGTTGCAAACTGGTCTCAAGCTAGAATGTTGTCAGTGTTCTGTTTTGTAAAGAAGCAGTCCCTCTCCTTGCCAAACTTCACTGCTCTTCGCGCTTCACCTGTGGAGGAGGTTCAGGGAGTACATGCAGCAAAGGAGTGTGGATTCTGCTGTAGCTGTGTTTTCATCACCAGTGGCAGTCATCTGAGCAGCATGGGCAGTTGTACCTTTTTTTGTGTTTGATTTTTTTTCCACTTATGATGTGAGTGTAGTAACACTTACTTCAGAGGTGCTGATGAGAGCTTGTGAAGCATTGCAAACAGAACTATGATGACTTTTTTCTTTTATTGGAATTATGTGATAAAATTATTGTGGCTGTCATACTTTGAAAGAAAGGAATTTGATGTGCTTTTGAAATGCTAATCTGAAGGACAGGAATGCTGGGGGAGAGAAAGTGAAGATCTTTCTCCAAATAGGACTTCTGATCAAGTTAGAGACAGGAGCTCTTATGGATGTAACAGAAGTGTTAAGATCTGGAGAGAGTCACCAAACAATTGCTAGGGAAGGGAATTCCTTGCAAATGCTGCAGAGGTTTCCTTTTTTCCTTGATATCTCTGTACCTGAGCTGAAAACAGAGCTGTATATGGAGTCAGTCCAGTAGACTCTTAGTTTTATGTTCAGCTTAAGTTCAGCTTCAGTCTGACAGCAGCTGCTCTTTTGGTTTGTGTTTCACATAATTTCAGAGAATGGTCCTGGTTCAATTCTGCTTTCTGTGAAAGCTTTTTGTGAAGACAGCCTTGGCAGAGTTCAGACCAATACAATATGGGCTGGCTATGAAAGGTTTTGTTTTTCATTTGGGCTTGACTTAATTCTCTAGTTTAGTTGTTGAGATGTGTAAATCAGATGTCTAATGCAAATATTTTTTTTATTTCATTGAGGTTTGCTCTGGCTCTAATTAGTATTGTTTTCTATGATGAATTTTACACCGGCAGTTTTAAGAAATGCTGTAACCTTGATGATGTATGTCTCTGTTGCTTTGCTAGTGTGCATAAGCAGGCTGCTGTAGGCAAACACAGAAAGGGGAATCCAGCAGAATTAAAGTTTGTATTGATGTGGGTCAGAGGAGAATGTTCTGTGTCCCAAGAGCATGGGATTTGAAAAAAGTGTATGGGGTATGGTTCATAAGAGGCAAAGCCATGCAAATGGCTCATGTGTTTTCTTCCTTGTTCTGGCAATATTCTGACCCATGAAAGAAATTTTAAGGGAATATGATAAGCCTTTAACAGTAATGAAGATACTTCATTTTACAGTACCCTTTCAGGATGAATTTCAGTATAGTAACAAATCAGTATATATAAAGCATGTAAAAGTTATGCTACATTTGCATTTTGATCACAATATATCGAAAAGTTCATTTTTATAGACAGTACAGTTAGAATTTACTTTGTATTTTTTACTTATAAGTCAGATAATAAATGCCTTTGCTTGATGATATGCCTGTGTGTGTATCTACATCTTGTCTCCCAGTTAAAGTGTCTAGTCACCATAAGGAATTTGTCAATTTTTGTACAAGCTTATGATTCCTGATTACACGTATGGAAAGATGGCTGATGATTTTTAACGTCTTAAGATCCCGTTTTCCTTTCTAAATTCCATCTTTTCCCGGTCTAGTATGTTGGTCTGTCAGTCTCTGTAGGAGTTGTCAGGGTTATCTGTCAGCATCAAAGTCAGAGGAAGACATTCAGAAATACAAAAAAGGTTATTCTTTAAGTCTGTAGGTTTACTAGAAGGATTTTAGAAGAAGCACAAAATAGACAGCAGAGGGGGCCAGGCTCTCTACATCACCAGCCCAGTTGCTGTCAATTTATTACAGTGATTTTGTTTTGTGGACAGAGGTTCTCTGGTTAGTCCATTTAGTTACTATAGTGTTATTCTGTTCCTGTTATTTTGCACTTACTGGGAAAAGCAGTGGAAATTCAGGGGACTTTTTTGAGTAGGTTTTGTGATTCCGCTTTCTCATACACTTAATGAAAAGAAAACCCAAAAAGAACATAATCATTAATTTTCTTATGACTGCTTTTTTCCTGTAACACTAATGTGACCATGTCTTGAGAATGAAAAGAAACCCCTGTAAATATGAGGACTTGATAATGCTGAATCAAACCATTTTCTGTATCGCTAGATACATTGCCTCATCAACTGTTGTTCTTGCAAAATAAGAAATTATATATTAATTCAAAATATAATATAATTTTATTGGACAACATTTTGGTGCACATCTTTTTTCATGTACTGTGTTCATTTCAGAACTAACATTTATCAAAAAATACCTGTAAAATACTCTGATTTTCTGTTTGCTTTTTTTCTGCAGGCATGCACTTGCTAGTAACATGTGTCATGAATAGTATCTTTCTGCACCTTGAAGTCCCATTTAGTATACAGTTCATAGTGGTTCTGCATTCCTTGAGTCAGTACTTACTGTTGCTGCCTTTGTAGATTGTTATCTTATTTTCCTGAAAAAGCACAGTGAGGAACATTCCTTTCAGCTGAAAACTGGTGTTGTTAGCCCCAAATGCTCACTTGACTTAGTTATATAAGATTTGAAAGGATACTAGACTTGCATCAAGTGTTGTCACACACATGAACCACTCCATTTCCAAAAACCAAACCAAAACAACTAACAAACCCGCTTCCCCACAAAAAATATTGAGTTGGACATGGACTTACAGGAATGGGCTCACTGTGACTACGTCTTCAGCAAATGACAGATACTTCAGGGTATAGTTTTGTTTTTTACCTTTTATGCTTTCTTGCAGTTTTATTTGACTTTATTCTTGCATTTTTAAAATGAAAATAGATCAAATGCAGCAAAATGATACATGCTGCTTTTTAAAGGTGATATAAAAGGTCATTTAGATTGTCATTCAGGAGGCAGACATTCTTCAGCTAGAAACTAAATTTTAAGTTAGTAAAAGCAAATGATAGTGGCATACATTTTTCATTAAATCTGTCTACTGTACCTTAAAAGTATTTTTAAAAACAGGAATGGCATCATCAAAGCTATAATGGTATCCTACAGCTGTCCCTGGATTAATGCAGTGAAGATATGACCTCTTAGAAAGTGCCCACCATGCACACTTGCTATAGTTGCCCTGTTTTCATTAGTGTGATATTAAAAAGCATAGGAAAAGGGACTGCACTTCTGATGAAGCATACACATTACCAAAAAAAAGGGAGGGAGTTGGGCAATGAAGGTCTAATTAATTTATTTAAAAAGATCAGAGTTAGGAATGGTTGCTATGGCTTTTGGAAGAGTCAAAAGAGACTTCTAGGTGCACCACTGTATCTCCTCAGGTGCAGAGAAGATAAAAAGTGTTAGGGAGGTTTCTTCCACTTTATATGTACTGTGTAGTTTCAGCTTATTCCAGCTTATAAAACCTTTATGTGATCTAATTCTTGTTCAACTAATATAATGTTTTTCTTCTGTTTTGAGATATTGCTTTAACTTTTTTTTAAAATAAAAGTTATAAAAATAGAAATTGTTTTCTACTATAAACATACCAGCAGAGTTCAGGTCATCATGCAGATGTAGGACAATGGCAGAATCGTCGTGACATGTATACAGAGCAGTTTGATAAGGTCTCTCAGCTGGTACAATGAAGGGTTGCTTTCTTCCCTGTGTTAACACTGAAACATTAAACAGAATGGACACTGAATTTTGGTGCTTTGCTGATAAACAAGTCGAATGTACGCTTGTACAGTGATGTATTGCAGTGTCCTTGTGTCTGTGAATGGACTTCTCACAGATTCAGAGGTAGGATTCTATATATAAACTGCTGTATATAGGGAGGTTGTGAACAGTTTTACAAATATTCTTCTTTGGGCTACTGCTAGTGAAAAAAACAATAAAAATGCAATTCACATCAGCTGCTGAAAATCTCTGATGCATTTTCTCTAACATAGACAGCAACTTCCGAAAATATTTATGAGTCTGCTTTCTGATGAATGCTTGATATCATCCCTTAGGATATGATCTCTTTGTTGGATTAAAGGCACTAGTCCTTGCATTAAATGATGTTGGGTTTTTTCATCCTAATACTCTTTACATGTATCTCTTTTAGATGGTGCCGTCTATTACCCTGCTCAGCCTCCTTACGTTTATCTTCCCTATGAAACAGCTATTAGTTCACCAAACAAATTTTGAGATGATTTTCCTCCAACAGTTTGTTGGTTCTGAAAAATCCATTAATATCAAAACCAGATTCCCTTTGCTGTGTGTGTGTGTGAGTGTGTGTGTGCGAGTATATGTGTGGTATTTTTTATGTTGACCTGAAGATTTCTTTTGCTACTGGACCTGTGTAGCTGCTCAGGGGGCTGTATTCCCACTCTACTGTTTGCTCCCGTGTTGTCTGATCCGTCAGCAATCTAATTCACAGATAGTATCAAAATTCATGATGTAATAGATCTTCCACATTGTTTTGTAGGGGAAACTTATTAAAGATAAAAACCTCATGTGGCAGTTGCCCTTTCAGCAGTTTAAGCTTTTGATTCTTGCTTCCTATCTTTAATGTGCACTGATTATGCCTTGACACCTCTCCTGCTACACATTCATTTTTCTGTGGTCTTTCTGACAGACTGACATGAAACTGGTTGTTTTTAGCTTTTGCCATTGCTTTCAAAGCATATGTTCTGGACAGTATGGTTTTTTTTCCTTTGTAGGTAAGCTTCATTTAGTGTTTGTTTAATTAAATAGTAAACTTTTTTGTACAGAAAATTTACTACAAACATTGGCTGATTACAAACTGTATTTCCTCAGGGCTCAGAATTCAGTCTGCCATGACCATTTGTCCCAGGTATTCCAGTTCTGCTCTTTTGTAGATCTATTGCAGATTATTTAATTAACAAGATTTTATTTTGAAGATAGACAGAATTAGAATGTAGTTTAAAGGCAAATTCAAATTATTATTCATTGTGCCTTCTTCTAAAAATACATTTCTGACATAGGAGAATTTTGAAAATTTCCTAGGTATCAAATATCAGCAGGAAAATTATTTAATATTTTGATTGTTTCTATTTTTGTTGGTCTCTTAAGCTGATCAGAAGCTTTAAATGTAGACTTTGATGATAGATTTTTGCTAATCATGAATAAAATATTTCTAGAAGTCAATTACTTTTTAAGGCCAGAGCAAATACAAAGTACTTTAAATACGGAGTTTTTTTCAGAATAACTGATTATGTTACATAACCTAAGTAGAAGTTTAGATTTGTTAGAGAAGTATCTGTAGAACAAGGAATGAGTTTAGGTGAAGAGTCTTGGCATGTCAAGTTTAACTTGGGTACTGTACACTGGCATCTGAGTAAACAGAAGTTTGGGCATAGTAAATAAGCTGAAAAATTGCTAAGGAACATATTCTATTCCTGGTGCCTGAGGCTGAGGATTATAGGTGACACTTTTGATGAACTGAACTTTGCAAAAATGTTTGTAATAATTGGTTTAGCTGTTTCCTAATATGAATGTCTATCACAGCCTTTTAAGAGGTGAACCTAGAAAAAATGCTGGTGATTTCCCAATCATATTTTATATGAAAACATAAGTATTGATTCCAAACACATTGCTACAATCAAAATATTCTTTGATAGATGCCTATGTAACTTATTCTTGAAAGTATCTTTCAAGGGGACAGTTCTGCAACTTCCATGGTGCTTATTCTACCACTTACCTGCACATGCTGAAACACGATGCTTTGAGAAATTTAGGAAACTCAGATTTATTGAGAACAAATAGTTTTAGACATGGATTTGACATTTATCAGAGGAAAGGTAGTTATCCCAGTGACTTCCTATTAGAATGAATTCACTATCAATTTAATAATTTATTGAAGTTGCATACCTCTATATATATTTCAGTTTCTATATTCTTAATAGCAATTTGTTTGAAGAATAATATTGCTGGCTTAAGAAATTCTGGACAATATATTCCAGCTTCCCTTTACATTCTCTATGATGGTTTAGACTTATTGATAAGACAATGGTAATCAGACATCTCTCCTTGTGTAGTCCTGTCCCCTGGGTCCTTTGTTTTCCTTGCTTGTCTGAGAGCTGCATAGCTGGAGCCACAGAGCTGACTGGCTGCATCAGGGATGAGAGGTCAATCTGCTCTGGAGAAATTTGGTATAGTCAGAGGAATGAGTCATTGAGCCAAACTGTGCCATCCTCTCCCCTCCTGTCCCTGGCTGAGCTCTCCCTACTGGATTTCCCTGTGGTGCAATAACACATCACACGAAATTTCCCACCAGAATTTTATTCTTGAACTGTGCTCCTTCTCCTTCTGCATTCCTCCTAGAAATGTCACACAAGGAGATGCAAGGAAGATACACTGTTGAAAGAAGTGAAGGAGTAGAAATAATGCTTTGCTACATGAAGCTATTGAGGAAATCTGTGTAAAAGAACAGCTGTATTGGGTCCCATTATCCTTGCTTGCCCTGTTGTGCTGTGAGGGGATTAGAGGAGGAGAAGAAAATTTTTCTGGGGAAACAACCAAAATCTGTAACTCATGTATGACCAGACCCATGGCCAAGGGACACAAGGCCTATGGCACATTATTCAGTAGCCCAGATTGCAGGATTGCGTCATGCACAAGAGCTGCAACTGGGCGATCCCCAGCGTTCTGACTGTGCAATGATGCAGTGCTGGTGTTGATGCCTTAAGTTTTAGCTTTCATATTATCTAGATCTGTACTGCATTGAACTTCATATAAAGTGTTAGCATGTTCTCCTCACAGTTCAGTTAGACAAAACAATCCTTTACCAGCCCAAGAACCAAGAACACCATTGCAGCTTCAGACCCAAAAAGTATAAACAACAGCGAATTGAGGAGAGCAAACTGAGGATGGGACTTCATAATCTGAAGCTGTAATTGGACAATTAACCCCAATATGTAAATGGTCCAAAACTTATAAAAGTGTGAAAATGTGTGATCCATCCTCCATACTGGGTGGAGCCACGGTTGGGCACTTGTGCTGCCCAAGGTGTGTCCTTTAAATGCCTTTTTAAATAAATACTTTATTCCTTCAATACTATCTAGCCTCTGTTCTAGGTAGCCTCTCAAGGCATAGGGTGAAGCTCACCCTCAGAGTGAATGAGTGGAGTCAGCCTTCATAATCATTGGCTTTGCTCTATCCAGTCTGCATTAGCTGCAGTCCCTGCCCATGTCACACCAGACCAAGTTCTGGGTGGGAGCTGTGCTCTGATTATCTGTGAGCTCCATGGAGCAACCAGCTGGCACTGTCTGTGGTAGCTGGTCAGAAAGGCTGTAGAAGTTTTTAAGAAAGAGAGGTACAGATGCAGAGAATAGTTGATTTGGTATACATCCTCATTCTGCCACAACTGTCCTTGAACAAAATGAATGAACATTATATTGCATTATACAGTGTTCTCTTGCAATCAGTTGCACTATTTCTTTCTATTGAGAGCATCAGTTCAGTTGAGAGGGGCACTCTGTTTCTTTGTGGCTGTACATAGTTGATCCTGAATTTCCTTTGGCACCTCCAAGATAAATTCAGTCTCTAACAGCTGACTGGACATGAAGTGTGTGTGGGAGAGCTGTTCTTCTGTGATTTCATGTGTTAGTACAGAAGAGTAATAGGATAGATACTGGAACAATAGTACTAAGGGTAAAGAGCCATGAACAATAAACAAAGTAAGTCATACTAAAAATCTTTTTCTAAAGATTTTAATGCAGTAATGATTTATGTAATGTAAACTTTTAAGAACTAATTTAGTGCTATACCTCAAAAATTTGGTTTCTGTTGCTCCATGTGAAAGTTGTTGATTGCATTAAAAAGTAATTGTAGGGACAGTAAAGAGAAGTGCTAAACCACGATTTTAAGGAATGTGGCAACTAAAGTGCTTCTAGAATCTGCAAGTTAAATCTAACATATTTACTAGGGATGTAGGAGGAAGATTGAATGCTACATTAATTACATTCACAGATGGTCATAAAATTAGGATATAACAACAAATACAGAGAAGGTTATAATACAGAAGGACAGAAAGAGGTTGGAAATATGAGCAAGAGATAAAATTAGGTGCTCTAGAAATATGTAAATGAAAACATCTGAAACTCTGCAAAATATGAATATTCAATGGTAGAAAAGTGTTGAAAGGGAGATGTTAAAAAAGGTAAACATGACAATGGAAACTGATTAGGAATGTAGTTTAAACAAGACAAGCATACAGGAGAGAAGGATTCAGGTTGTGTGGGCAGCCATTGCATGAATGCCCTGAGGACATGACTGTCTTTCCTTTGCCCTTGCAGAGCAAAGGCTGCTGTTTGCATTGAGCTGGCCCTTAGGAAGCAACTTCGGGATTTTCTACCAGGTGAATCATCTCAGCTCATTTTTGTATTTGAAGGATGGATCTAGAGCAGGTGGTATTTAATTTAATATCTTCTAGCCATAGTGGTTTGTGTTGACTCAGCTGAGCCTTGTCCATTTGTTTTCAGGCTCTAAGATCATTCCCTGTGACTAGAAGTATGTGTAGAAAAGAGATACACACTGTGGGACTGACTTCATCCAGTAAAAGGGTTGAACAAGAAAAGGTATCTTTTAAAGCCAGATAAAATGTGTGAGGAAATAGGCTTTCATCATGATGTGAGCACCACCAGGGTGGAGGGCTGAGTGGGTGGGTATTCTTACAACCTGCATGGCTTCCAAGAGTTTTATACCAGAATGGTTCATTTTACCCCTGAAAAGTATGGTAAAAGCTTGGCAGATCTTCAGGAATTAATCTAGTACAGAAGATACTGGTGAGCAGTGCAGGGCACCCTGAACTTTGAGAAAAGAGAAAAGAACAATTAATGTGAAGCAGTTGTGCTTACCTTTTAGCTAAATTAGGGTTTCATGTTTGGACTGAAGAGATTTGTGTAGTCCGTATCCTCAAATGAGAAGCTATCTGTTTGAAGTGTATTTATGGGATCTAAATTAAAATTACATTTTACTATTTAATGTAAAAATGTGGTAGATTTACCTTGCTTTTACCTGTAGGCAGGACTCAGGAGTGTTTTCTTCATTCTGTATCTAGTTCTGTGAGATCATATTTGATTTCTTCCAAAATAAGAATAATGGTTGTTGTTTTATTATTTGATTATAAAATCAAACTCAGGCATGAATATAAAGTTCAGAGCTGGAGAATAACATTTCTAGTTAAAAAGAGCCCTTGTTGGTGGACAGATGGAAAATATGAATCATAACCTATGGAGACAAATGCCAGTTTATTGATCAGGTGCCAAATAATGTGAGCACAGCCACTTTTTCAATAGCAGAACATAACTATTACTGCTAATGCAGGTTAAAAAGCACTGCACTGGTGTGCCATCCCATTCCAGAGGTGAGGCTGGCCCTAGCCTCTTGAGAGGCAGAGAATCCAGTGAATTTCCACTCACCTGTCTAGTATTGACACATTGCCAAAAGGAAAAAACAAACCAACATCTTTGAAAAAAACAAACTGGAAACATCTTCCTGGAAAAAGTTAGTGGTTTGTTTGGTTTTTACTTGGTTTTTGTTTGTTTGTTTTGTTCTTGCTGGGGGATGGGGGAGGAATGGTAGGCAGGGATTTTTTTTCAACTATACAAGAAAATCATTAATGATTGTGGGGATCCTGGTTTTGTGATTACATGGATATCCTGTTCATGACTGTGCAATCACTTTGGTCTCTTCCATGTCTGACTGAATTTTCAGTGCCTTAAAGGATATTTCTAAGTGAACTGGAAATTGACTGAGATGCTCAGCAATTCTCTTGACAAATTTCTTCAACTATTTAACTACTGGTGTATTGGCAAAGCAATTACATGGCTGTGAACTCAAACAGTCTTCATGTTACATGCTGACGTGTTTAGATCTCCAACAGCACACACAGTTTCACCTGTTTTCTTCATCAGTGCATTCAGTTCTGCAGTAACAGGTACATAAAATGGATATGTGAGATTGACAGTTCTCCAGGTAGCAAATGTCTTCTGCTGCAGCTGGGATAGGAAAAATTCTTGCAGTGGCAGACAAAGTAACTCATCATCTCAGGAGGCACAGAGTAATGTGTACTGATTTAGTTTGTATGTTATTTACAGCCAGAGAGTTTAAGATGGATGAATTTATATAGAGCTAATCATCCCAGTTTCCTTAGCTTAGTTTCTTAGCCTTCACATAACTTTCTTAACGAGTTTTTCTGATCTTCTCTTTGAGATGTTGAAAACAAAAATGCTTCCATACTTAAGTACAGTCTCACTGTATGACAAGTTTTGATCCCTTGAATTTATACATCATATGGGTTTGTGATAAAATATACACATTCTGGAAAACATCTCTTAATTCCTGATATCAGTCTTACAGTTTTTTAGCATTGTTCATTATAAATGCATTTTTGCTGTTTTGCAAAGGTATGAGTCTATTAGAAGTAATGGGTAGATGGAGTGGGAGGAGGGCAGAAATTGCATTATTTCATATATTTATGTTATTTAGTGAGAATCTGAACTAACAAGAAGACGATTTGTTTTATTGAAATGGTGCATAAAGATGTAGCCTTATCCTTTACTAAAATTACTAACAAGTCACATAGGTCAGGACTAGTCATTTAATTTTCCTCCATCAGTCACTGTCTGCAGCAGCAGAACCCAAAGGGAGACTGTGGCTGATGCTGCTGCTGCTCTTGTAGGAAGTAAATCTTTTAAGAACCAGTTTATAGGACTTGCTGGGTGTGTTCATTTTGGCCTGGATGCTGCCCCTGGAAGTTTCCAGAAACTGCTTCTGAGAAGGACTTGCAGTTCATGACATTTCATTAAGCAGATACAGAATAACTTGTTCAGAGGGAATTGTTCTTCTGAACTCCAATTTAAAGCTGTTATATACTTGATTCACCACTTTATTGCAATTATTCTCCCAAACTCTTTTGGCCACTTTCTCAGTGATCTAGCTCCACCATAATTAGCACAAGTTTAAGTTTTGAGCATGGAGGGTTTCCCCCCTTTCTTTCAGTAAGGGTGTTTTTGTTAGCCACTAAATGTTTAAATCTTTTCTATGAATCCATCATTTTTTTTTAAATTAAAAGAGTAGACCACAGTGATGTTTTTGAATACTATTTGCTGTTATATTTTCACCCAAGATGCAGACTCTGCAGTGTTTCTCCAAGTTGTATCAGTGAGAAACATTTGCATTGTGCCCTAATGATTCTAGATCTCCAAGGTTACATAAATCTATGCACAACTGAGAAAGGCATGCCCTAAGAAGATCTGAATAATACTGTGTTGCCACTTGTTATTAATTTTTTCTGGCTATGTGTCCTTCAAGAAGAGTTAAGGCCTTCAGTCCTATTCTAGTAGTTAAGGACATATCATGTCTCTTACAGACAGTATCAGACAGCAATATTTACATCTTTGGTTAGGCTGCAGCTTAAAACACAGAATTGCATAGGGATCATGCGTACTTGAGTGAAAAATGGCCACTTTAGGTGTTATCTGTGTATATGTGATCAATCTTTGTGGCTAATTTTTGTATGAATTAATTTGAGACAATTATGAACAGATGCCATGCTAGGACTGAGCTTTTTGTCGTAGGATTCAAGTTCAAATTTTTACCAGAACAACAGCCTACCTTGAGAAAGAAGAACTAATGGACTGAGGAGCTCTCACCTGTTCACTCCTACCAAATGCTTGTGTTCTGGAAAATCCCTAAGCCTCAAAAAGCCCCTAGGCTCACAATACTTTTTTGTTTGCCTCTGCTGCTGTGCTGCTCAGGCTGAGGGGACAACCAGCTGTTGTGAAGCACTTCCTCACATGTGATTGTGTCTTAAACCAAGTGGTTGCTCTAGTAGTATGTTTCTGCCACCACTGGGAGATGACTGACCTTTCCCCCTCCCCTATTATTTGTGTTCATTAAATGGAGCCATGAGTACTCCTTCTCTAGTATTTTGGAAATGTTTAAGTATTTGAGTGATTCCTGCATGTGAAAACACTATGAAATCATGCTAGTGACAGCTTTCTTTGACCACAGTGCTTGTTAGCAGAGTATTAACCTATTTGGACAGGCTCTCTGGGACAAATTCCTGTTGTATTGCTTCTGAGCTCTCAGTTCATGTTGATACAGTTGAATATGATTAACATAAATTTCCTATTAAGCCATATCTGTATTAAGGTGAAATTCAAAGAAATCTGCAAATGTGGTATGTTACAAGACATTAAAATAATATCTTAAATTTCAGAAATTAATTTTGTGCTCAAGAAATTACCTTACTCCAGAGCTGTTTTTTATAGGTTTTCCCTGCCATGTTCCTGTACTTCCAGGCACTCTTAAGAATCGTGCTGCAATATTGTTATTGCTGGAGCTTCTCATGATCAGAGTGTGGTGTTATAATCATAACTTATTTGCTGGATGTAAATGGGTAGTAGCTGAAACGAAATTTCTTTTCACCTGTATAATCAAAAAATATTATTTGGATTCCTAGAGGTGAAAGGAGGCAAGCTGAAACTTCATCTTTGAAGAGAAAATTTCAGAGGCACTTTGTCACTGTCATGTCGTGGTGCAGACATCTGTCAGACTCTATTACAAATCCAACTTTCTTATTCGATGAGTTACTCAATTTGCAAATTGAGACCTCTCTGCTTTGTTAAAAATTATCACTGCTCATCCAAAAACCCTAAGTGTTTAAAAGTATAAGATGACAGCTTGAACGCTTAGGGATGTGGACTCTCCTTATAAGGACAAATTACCTTTCTGGATGTCACATTTAAATGTTTGGCTGCCTATCATCTACAGGGAATTTAGCATGATAAATCTTTTTAGATCTCTGAGAGCTGAGGAATTGTAAGTGAAGTGCAGGAAAGGTGTTTGAGGTTCAGGTTTTTTTTGTGTGCATCTTTTACAAAGTAGGCTTCAATCGTCTCTGATTGCAAGTACGGTTGCTGGAAGATATTGCTTGAGGTCATCTCTTTTATTTAAAGATATGAAGCTGTTGTCTTCATTTTTCATCTAAATAGGGATTTTTTTTTTGTTTTGTTTTTACTAAATATATGTATTGGGCTATTTTCTAGCATGAACCAGACTGGATGAACCTAAAGATGAAAAGGTTAATTTTATAGTTGTGTGACAAGCATACAAAGGTATAATTGTGGGGTGGATCTGTCCCATCATTTCAGTATGCCATTTTGTAATTTCATTGTCAATCCCAGTAATATTTGCTATTCAGAGGGGAATGAAGATATACGTGGCTTTTATTATTTACATTAAAAACAGATGTTGATATGGATTCTCCTGTGGCAATATAAAATATTCTTATTCTCATTTCTTGGATTTGTGTGTGTTTTGGCCTTGCTGTTGCATTTTTGTTGAGATAAATAATAAGTTTTAGTAGTATTTATGTAATTCTTGAGGAATATATCCCATTAGCTAGGTGCCATTCATCTGTGGGCATTCTGATTCCATCCAGTTTATTATGCACATTTTATTTAGGAAATAGGTTACTCTCTGAACAAAGCAGCTTTGCTCTCCTGACATATACCACCAAAAATTCTATAACCTGTTGAGGGATATTAAAGGCACATCTTCATTTTTGCTTACTGCCATCCTTTTTTAGCCTAGCTTCAAAACTGAATATTTTTTCAAGGCTAATTATTGTCTTCAGCTGTGGCCAGCTGTGGTTTCTTCCTTCATGGTTTGAATACAGAAGGAAAGGAAGCTTTCACAGCCCTCAAATATCCTTAGGTTTGGCTGTTATAGAAAAGAACACAATAGGTTGCTTTGTTCTTCAAAGATCTCAGGGGTGCCACAGCTTTATCTTTTCAGTACCAGGGATGCTTCTTAGTCTTCCAACAACATAATTTGTCTAGAGGTTGAGAAAAGGTGAGAATGAGTTGGTTCATTGGTTGTTGGTTTCTTTTTAACATCTGGACTGTTACAGCCAGTATCTACTGGCCATAACACAGTGAGCTATTTCAGAGTTAACTGTAGAAAATCAAGTTGTTCTGGATCATGGAATTTGAATCCATGACTCACAGCAAATTCTAAGCAAAAATCTTCGGCAAGCTTGGAGAGGAACTTACCTGCTCCTCCTATAGGGAAGGGGTGGCTGAGACTGTTGTGCTGGGTGAAGCCCCACACATTGTGATGTGTGACAGCTCATGAGGCAAGCACTGATGGCTACTGATGTACACACCACAGCTGCTCCATACCCTCTCCACACGGACACCAGGCCTGGGGGAGTTTCAGAAGCACTCCCGTTGTGATCCTGTGCCCAGCCTGAGACACAGTGTCTCAGATGCCATCAGCCCAGGCCTGTGCCCAAGGTCCTGAGGTGAAGGGAGTTTCCCTTCTGAAGTCCTGTCACTTCTCTGGTTTTCTGAGAGGAGCCCTTGCATGTTCTGGAAGTAGTCGGCGCTAGAAAGTGGAGCGCATAAGAGGTTTGCGGCAAAATCCCAAGAGTCTGTGACTGAAAAAACTTCTGTGGTGGAGGAGCATATCTCAGCACAACTCAGGTGAGAGACTGCCTGCACGTGGGTGTTCAAGCCTGTCAAAAAGAAGCCTTCTTCTGCTGAAAGGCTTAGGTCTTCCCAGGCAAGCCTGCTTCCAGATCTCCTGGCACTGTCACCTTTGACAAAGCGACGAGTGTCACTTCCTTGCTGTGCTTACAAACAAATGAAGCAATTCAATAACACTGAAAAAGAAACCAGAACAGGTTACTTTTGTTGATCATGTTAACTCCTTAAGAAAATCAGTACTGAAAAATTAAACAGTGAGGGGAATGAAGTGGCATTCCCAATACACTGAGTCCCAGTAATGTGAAGAGCATGTCATACCAGCTATAATTGCTTTTGTTTTGACAATACTGTCTGAAAAACAGAGGACTCAACTGTGATGTTTTTCTTTGCTGGAGCTGCAGCTTAAGAATCTGAAGATTATCACAGTACAGAAACAATGTCCACATGTCCTTCCTAAGTTACAATCTTTACAGATTTGGCGGCATACTACTCAAAATATGACTTTTCTTAGGTTGAACAGCATATGAGTGACAGAACTGAGACAAAGCCTAGTTCCTGACTGTCCTTTTAGTGCTCGGTCCATTGAGGTACCCTCCTTCTCTGCAAATGATTTATATGTGTAATACTGCTTTCTCCTGCATGTTACCTAGGAAGTAAACCCACCCAAATATTGCAGGAGTGGCCAAGGCTCTCCCACTGCTTGGAAATGCAAGCAGATATTAAAATGCATTTCCAGAAATCAGTGGTTTTGGAATTACATTGTACCAATGTCACCATCTTGTGACCTAGGCAGCTTGATGAGTATTTGGTGCCTTGGAAGAATTAGAAGCATAAAAGACTGCAAATACTAAAAATACAGGTGTCTAAGTCTGCTACATATTAGTTTATTCTGGAAAATCATGGGGTAGAAAGCTATGACTTAAATTGAGGAACAAAAGAAATGTTAAACGTTGAAGGAGAGAGATGGAGGAGAAGATGCACAGAAGGAAAAAAAAGGGGAAACAAGTGCAAGGAGAAGTGTAGGAAAACCAGTTGGCCCAGTGTAGCAGCAGGCTATTGAGGAAGGAGGACAGTAGGTATGTGGAGACCAGTGACCAAAGAAAGTTATTATTTACTCAAGTCATCATAATTTTTTGAGATGACTTGAGTAAATAATGACTTTTGAGATCCAAAATTGCCTTTCAAGACTATTTTTCTCACATAGACAAAAGGGAAATTTCAGCTCTTTTGCAGAGATAACATGCATATGTGTAAATTTTTCTCAAATGCAGTTGATCTTTGATGCTACAAACAAAAGCATATGCATGTTGTTTGGTTTTCATATATTTCTACACATATGCCATGGTTTTCTAAATTACTTTTCTATTGTCTAAACAAACTAGATTAGGTGGATAAGCTATCTTCTTCAGAATTATAACATGAAAATTCTGTTTTAGCAAAAATGTAATATCCGAAGTTAAAAGCCCTTAATTTCATAATTTTTCTGGATTCCGTGCCTTGGTTATTTTTTGTACATACAAAATAACATTCATTTGATTTGTTTGGTTTCACTGAATGTGTGCAGTATTGAAACTATTGCTTTAAAATGTCTGGTTTTCCTTCTACAATGTTCTACTAGCTTATTTCAGGGAAAATATACCTCTTTTGTTAAAGAAATAGATTTGGTTTCAGTGTCTGTAAATTTTTTAACATATACAGTTGAGTCAGCTGTGTGGAGTATCATGGGCTTCAGTGGTTACACTAGTCTGAGGGGGGAAAATGATATCACAAGAATGGAAACAAATGTGTTCTCTCACTCTGATCATGAAGCTTTTAATTCCACACTTGGGGAAACAGCAGGATTTACTGGGGTCAGTTGTATTCCACTGGGATATGTATTATTAAAGTGTGTATATATGTGCATGTAAGTGTTGCAGGGAAGAGTAGAAGGTCAGAACATACTTTGCAGTTTTATTACATTGCATTAGATTTACCTTTTAAAACTTATTTGTTCTCAAAATTAGACATAAAACATCCCCCCCCCCCCCAAGCACATGTGTTTTCTTGATAAATATTTAAATATTTGCATTTACCCTTTATGTACAGTATATATGCCTGTTATGAGCAGGAATCTGAAAATAACCATGCAGGTTTTTTTCATTTTAAAGTTACTTTTCCTGCTTTTCTCCTGTTGGACCTTGTGTACTTTAACTTTTAGAACCAGTTTAGGAACTCATTTTTGTGACACTTCTCACAGAACTTACCCTACGGTGCCTATATGTTTATTTGTGTGTGTCAGGTGACCTGGGTATCCTTTCCTCATTTTTTCTATTGCATACCTGACAATGGCTGGAAATTGTGCCTGCTGTGCTGTGGGGATACTGTGGGTTTAGGGTTGCAGCAGGGTTACCTTTCAATGTCTGGGGCAGAAGGGGGCTCCTAGGACCTACTGCTCAGGTTTGGGGTGGGGGAGGAGGGGGAAAATGTTGGTGCAAAGGCTCTTCTGGGGTGCTCTGGGGACCAGCCTGCCCTATGTCTGCTGTGGAATCAGCAAAGCACAGAAATTACTTGAAAACAACTTTTGTACAGTCACATTCTCTTATCTTGTGCTTTGTTCTTGAGGGTGATAGCAAAAGGGAGATCTTGTGTGCAAGAAAATTGAAATTTAGAGGCTGTTAAAATATTTCAATACTTAGAATCACTTCTTTGAATGTAAAGCTCTATACTCCCAGCACGCAGAAATGTGAGACTGCTCTCAAACTTCATGCTTTCACCTTCACTAGTACATTGTAAATTGTAGTTATATTTAAATTTTCTTTTTATTTTTATTTAGATTAAATATGAGAAGAACATAATAATTTCAATGTACATATTAATTAAGGCTGGACAAAGTTGAAAGAAATTGTAATATCTACGAGATATAAAAATGGCAGAAGGTTCCATCTGCTCTGTCCATATCCTATGTTCTTCATTCTGCCTGCAGGATTTGAGCCACTAAAAGAAATTATAACAAAATGGGTTTTTTTAAATTTTAAGTTTTTTTCCTACTTCCTGAACAATTTACACTGATTGGATTGCAGCCTGAAATTTCCATTTTAGCTGCTGTTGCTTTGAGTAAAACAATTACTTTTTATTAAAAATGTCAATTCAAATGATTATTTAAATCTGGCTTAACAAAAAAAAAAAAAAAGAAAAAGAAAACTCGTTGCTTCTTGCTGTTGTTTTGCATGGGATTCTGTGCTATGGTAACTGGCCATAATTTTATTGAATTGATTTAATTGGTATTAATGAAAATTACATGTGTGTGTAAAGGGAGGATACAATTCCTTTAGGGCCTTAAATTGTCCTGAAGCACATGTGCAATTTCCATTACTCTTGATGAGAGTTGCATTTTTCTCAGCAGTGAGAATGAATTCCTTGGGACCAGATTGTGGATGACCTTTGTGGAAGTGGCAGCATAATACTTTTTTGGCATGAGCATTTGCAGTGCTCAGAATGGGGTCAGAGTCATGACCCAGGGAACAGGCAGGGCAGAACCCCAATTCCTTCTCCCCTTCAGCCAGGTCTGCACCGGCAGCTTGCAGAGCTGACTGCCTTTCTGCCTTTCTGTCTCCCATTCCTGAGCTTTTGAAAGGATTTTAGGAACTTTAACCTGAAGGAAAACCCTGGCTAGGCTCCTCATCTTTTAGAAACTACTGGTGAACTCCTCATGTGTATGAAACTGCAATTCCAGAATGAGTTATTTTCATTTTTAAAGCATTTTCCTAATATTATAACCATGGTGGCAGTTACAATGAATTGTAACAGCAAACTTATAGAAACAATTAACCTGGTGTATGAACCTTGGGGTAAAGATAATGTAGCTCTTTGCGTCCTTCCTATGTGCCCATCATCAAATTCATGTTATGTAACATCCTTTTAGGTGTTGATCATTATAGATACTTTTATGAAACTGATATCACTGCGCCAGTGTTAACTTAGTCGGAGTAACTAGGCTGGTCACAGTAAGTCAGTCCAGTTCCTGTAAATAGTTCAGTATTTTCCTTTTAGTCTCCATTAGCAGAGATGCTTAACTTGCCTTGGTCACAGACATGAAATAAAATGGGAGATTTTAGCTTCTTTTACTAGAAATGGCAAAAGGAGAAACTAAATGATTGAAGAAAGTAATGTAATCCATTATTATGACAATTCCTGGTGAGTTTGATTTGTGAAATCGGTGTTTTGATTTGACCTTTAAGTACTGTTCTATTGTTTATTAAAAAAAAAAAGTTATGAAGTTTATATAAAGTCTGATAAACATGATAATAAAGGGGGGAGGTTTTTTTATAACTTCTTTCATTGACCATAATTTCTTGGTTTTGGCAGTATATATTCTGTGCTGATGGATCTAAGCATAATTTAATCATGAAGGCTGCATTTCTAACTCTTTCTGCTAATTTCACTGTTTGTGGAAATATATTCCTTGTTGCAGCATAATGCACACTGAAGTATCAGTATGTAGGGACAATGGAATGAGTTGAGGGATTTACTGATTTAGTCTGAAATACTTTTTCGTAGTGTTTATGCAATAGAAGTTAGTATAGCATTAGAATTTCAGTCAGTCCAACCATTGGCAGTGATTTATAACCAGAGTTTTAAATGAAATTGGGAATTAGGGGAGAAACATTATTTTCTAGTCAAGTCAAGCAGCTGTGTTGTGAACTAGGGGTATTTCTTCTTGACTTACACCCAGTCTCTGTGATCAGGAGCTCCAGTCTGAAAGAGCTTATAATTTTAGCAGTAATTGCTATTTCAATTCCAGTCCTACCTGTTAAAATGATGAGAGGAGAAGATCTTCTGACAGTGTAGAGCCTAACAGATCCTCAGAAGGTGCCAGAAGCTCTTCCCAAAGGGCATTCAAGTGGCATCTGTTCTGGTGTGTTTTTATTCTGAGGTGCAAAATGAATACCAGGTATTTCAGCTGCTGTTTCCTTCCACTCTGCTGTGAGCCGAGGCGCTTTGCCGGAGAGCAGCTGTGTCATACCTCTTACTCACCGGCAGCATTGCTGCTGCTTTGGTGATGGAGCTGCCTGGGTGCAGAGCAGCAGCAGAGCTGCCACCTCGCACCAGTGCTGATACCCATCTGAATCCCTGCTCATCCCTTCTATATCTGCTCCCTGTGCATGCAGGGAGCAAGGCATGAGCAGAGAATGGCTGAATTCTTATGCTCCTCCCAGGAGTTTGGATAGAAATAGTAATTTCTGTACCAATATAAAACAGAAAAGGAAGAGATCATCAGTTATGTGGTCTAAACTGTGGACAGAGATTCAGCACAAGTGTCAAAGAAAGAATGAATAAGGTGATGTTATCAGTATACAGGGTGGGCTTACCAAAGCAGATCTTTCTCATCTACCTTGATAGCTGTTTGTAGAATACCTCTTTCTCTTGTTTGGTATGTCTTTCTCTTGACAAGCAGCAAGATCATGCAAATAGTGATTAGTATTACTTTCACTGTAATGTCAAAGGCTTATTCTTTGGAAATAAGTGTAAAATTATGTGATTATTTTATGTGGTCACCAGGCTAAAAGCTTCATGTGATCTTCAAGTATAAGAAAATGAGTAATGGCAGAATTAGGGTGAACTAGCAAGAGTACCTGCAGCAAATGGACATGGAACTGTTAATAGCATTGAAGTTTGGCTGAGTGAGACGTGTCTGTATAGAATAGTGTTTGCAGTTCTGGGTGAAGCAGAAGATGTTAACAGAGGTCTCTTAAGAGAAAAGGTTACAATAATATGGCTGAAAATGAAGATGACCTGCTTTCGTGTTCCTCTTGGAGGATGGATAAGGTGGGGGCAAAAAAAGTGGCCATGAAGAAAGACACTGAATATGAAAGATTTCTTACATTTAGAAGAATGAGACATTGGAACAGTCTAGAAGCAGTGGAAATAAAGCATTGCATTTCAGAAGTGGAGAGTGTAATGCATGTGACAGAACTTGACACAAGAAAATCCATGGCCATTCTACTGCAGACATTGCCAGATGCCCCATAGTGATTGCAATGAGAATGAAGTGCCCACTAAGTAGAATTTCAGGCATGTTCCTTTGGGTGACCCAAAGCTGCAGTGTGTTGTTCCTTCAGCAAAATATAATTCTGCTGTTTGGGGTTTGTGGAAAGAAAGGTTTGGTGTCTTAGAAAGCAAGTGAGTGTGAATATATTCGTCAAAAGTAGTTCAGGAAAATAAGTTATGTGACATTGAACCAGGGGAATTACCCTCCTGAAATCATGGAATAGAAAGTAAATAAGGATTGAGAGCAAGAGGCAGTACTTACTGATACCAATATTCAAAAAAAAAAAATGCTGACAGGTGAGCTTAACTTAGTAAAATTATGCAAGCTGTTTATAGGAACTGTGTATAATGGAAATTAAAACCAGTGAACAGAGAATTAATCTGATTGTACTAAATTTGTAGGTTCTGCAGTCATGAATGGGTAAAGAAACAATATGAAGTGACCCAGACATAAGAGAAAATATGCACAGGGTGGAAGATGAGGTTTTCTTAAGACAACATGAATGGATAGCCATATGAAAAAGTTGTCTGAAATATGGATCAGAAATTCAGTGTTCAAGAGACTCATGAAACAGTATAACATCAAAATGGTTTTTTGCTAATATCTGTGGTTGCCATGTAGGTGACAAAAGTAAAGTGGAAGTATAACTCAGCTTTAGATGCATCCAGATATGCACTAAGCACAATTTACTGAAGAAGCATTGTTGAAACCTCCCTTTCTACTTTTGTTCATTTCTGGGTAATTGCGTTCAGTAGAGACAGTTATTACTGCAATGTGTTTGATAAATTATAGAGAAATACTTGTTTCAATATGGACAGTTGGAACAGGGTCAGCTGACACAACTGACAGCTTAGAAGCATTTGAAAATAGGGTACATATTCTCACTAAGGGTGAGAATATGTAAATTTTCAATAAAATAGAGGAGAATTAAGGAAAATTAAAACTGAATGTAAGAGTTCAGTATTTTTGTTAATAGTCAATTTAAGAATGCGTGGGGACAGCAAGAAGAATACTTCACTAAAGTCTGCAAATACTTTCACTTGTGTCCTTCTTTTTTCATTAATTCAAAAATTTCAGAAAAACTTTTCATTGTGTACTGAAGTATTTCAGGCTTGGTTTCTGCTAGTGGTTTGACTGAAATAAATTCAACCCCTTACGAGTTAAAAGAGACAGAAAAATAATGTTCCTATTGCAAAATGAGTCATACAGCCTCTTTGATCAGGACTTTGGTTTGTTGAGTTTTTTCCTTTTCAAAAGCATTTCAGGCTTTGGCTTTTAATATATTAACATAGCACATCGAAGACCAAAATTGGCAGATGGAAAATCTGTTAAATCCATTCAAAAAAATCTCTTCAGGACGTGTTTGGTTGATCTCCACAAGGAAGTCTATTACTGCTTAACAGCTTGCCCAATCCTACCTCTGAACCATTGCAATAGGCACATTTTTTTCACCTGCACTTTCTGACCAGAGCTGGCACTGCAGCTGTATTGCAACATCTGCTTATTGCAATGTTCTAAAATGTTGTCTATGATTTTGTTATCAGCAACACAATAAGATGGCCATGCTTAAGTAGAGGAGAGAGGGGAATATCCTGTGACAACCCTGATCAATTTTATTATTACCTTGTGCAGTACATACATTTGCTGAGACTATTTCTATTTTTATTTTGTATTTTCATTCTATGTCATTGCATATTTTGTTATAAGGATAATGAATTCCCCATGAGAATAAGAAAGCTGTTCCAGTCATAAGTTACTTGGTTAAACTGTTTCACCAGAAAAATAATGAAAAAGCTTGATGTGACTTGAACAGTGCCCCAAACCTACACTTAGCTTCTGTCTTTTCTTTGGATGCCACACATCCTCTCCATAACATCAGTGAGTTGTGGTTACTTTCTGCACTTCACTTTTATGGTGTGGGAGGAATATCCACCAAGAAAGATGAAGACCAGGCTAGGACTGACCGATGGAACATAATTCATGTATTATCGCACCGAGTCCCTGCGCATGGGTTGCTGAATTTCCTCTTGGGAGAAGATGTTGTTCAAAAAAGGCTTGTAGCTTCTATAGTTGTCCTTGCATGTTGTGTTTGGCCTGCAGATTGTGTGGACTCTCTGGGTCATGAGTCTCCACTGAGATGTATCTCTGTTGCAGTCAGAAGAAATTGATTTGTTTTGCTGTTCTGCAGCATGATTTCCACATTAATTCTCAGACCTTCAAATACTGTTGTGTATGACATCCATAATGCCTGATGGCATTACTGTCTTTCATTTTGGGAACCCATCCCTGCCTAGTTTATGTTTAATTCTGGGAGAAGTTTTGGGGGAGCTAATTTTTCAAGCAGATAAACTGGTCTGTGGGTGTTAGATCTGAGTGAGCTGAATAGCTGTCAATGGGAGAAATGATTGCTGTGCTCAGAGCCGTGGGGGCTGGCCAGTGCCTGACTCAATCCCTCAAGAGCTGAAAGAAAGTAGAAGAACTAGAGAGGAACAAACCATGTATACCCAAGGACACAGGTGTGGGCAAACAGCAGAGTTTTTTGGAGAGATTTGCAACATTTCCTTCCCATACTTAGGAAGAACCTTCCAAAGGGGCAGCACGAAGCTTTCCTGTGGAAGCATTTTGCAGTGCAGCATTTATTAACTTTGCCTGCCAGCTCTTAAGTTATTTTGACAAAAGGTTTATTAGGGTTTAAAAATAAGCCTGTACATAATGGTCCAAAACTTGTTCCCAGTTACATGAGTTATTATTTATTCCCTTGACTTCAATCAGCAAACGATAGCAAAATGTACTCCTTAATCTTGAAAAAGAAGCAGTGTTAATAGCAAGAATTATTTTGTTTGGTAAGGATGATACAGCCAGATTTTAAATTGTATTGGTTATTCTCTAGAACATGTTCTATATGACATTAGTTTGAGAAAAATTGTATCACTGCCAGCACTTTGAAAGACCAACAGGAAATAGCTCCTGCAACAAGGCTCCTGTATATTCATCAGCTGCTGTATATTACATACTCCAAATTGCATGAAAAAATGGGGATCTCTGATAACACACATTTTGAAGAGGGATTTACATTTAATAAATGTTTACAAGTATTTTCATAAACTCAGCTTATGACAGTGTTGGCTTCATGTGATTGATTACTCAAATGTTGCCTTTCCTCAAATATAGATTGTGCAGTTGTCTCTAGGAGTTATTTATATTTCCTAGTATTTATGATCTGCAAGGCAGCTTAGTTATTAACATTAGTTATAGCTATTTCTGTAGATATTTATCTGAAGCACAAGTTTTTGACACATTTCTTTTTCTTTAACAAGCAAAGCATATCTACAGCTATAAAAATGTTCTCTGATACAGAAAAATATATGTACAATGCACCTATTACCTAGAAATACTCTAGTGAGGATGCAGTTTTTGTTTCCAGTAGAGAAAAGTGTAATATGCAAACAAAATGCCACTGTAGTAACACTGAAGAAAATTTAATTCTATTTATTTTTTCTTTGATTAGAGACTTATTTTGCTACACATAGTCAGTCTTCCCTCTTCTCCATACTTCACTGTCTTCTTTGGGGTGGCAGAGTATTGACAAGTATCTTGCTGTAAATAATTTAGTCTGAAGTAAAATTTTCAATTTATGATTGAGCTTGCCTGTTTTGAATTAAGTCACTTAGCTGCACAGTAAGTGTATGCATGATATGATAGTTCAGATTTAAAAAACAGTGATTCAGTGAGATTCTAACTAAAAGTCAAACCTCACCTGAATGTGACACAAGGGCGATGTGCAGTTATCAGGGTGTGGTGTGCAGCAATTGGTCCCAGTGACCAAGATTAATGAAACTCACATGGGTTTTAATTAGTGCAGCTGCAGTCATCAATTATCTAGAGAACACAAATATTGTTATATTTTGGGAAATTCTTGATTTATTTTATTCCACTGGCCAGTAGATTTAGATGAATGAGTTCTCATCATAAACATTCTGAGAAAAACTGCCTGAGGCCATGGTTTATTATTTAGGACACAATCAGTAAGACTGAGCGCTACTGAAGAAAGCATTGTAAACTGGTCTCAGTATTAATTTGGAAAATTTGCTGAAATGTGTGGCCTTGTATGGGTCGTCAGAAACATTAGAGCATCTCAAACAAAATACAGAACAATCTGTCAGGCGGGGAATGTGCAAGGATTATTGTCCAGCAGCTGATCCATAACAGAATGTCAGTGCATGTACACTTAAAGCAAGTATCAACAACATTTAATTTGACACATAATGTGGTCTTCTTTTATTATCCTTTAAGTGCATGTCTTAGAACACTGAAGACTGGACAAGTAAGTAGGGGGAAAAGAGCTGAAACATGACAACCCTTTGCAAGTCTGAGAAAAATCGCACTCTAGAGCTTTTCAGAGGCATATGCATTTTCAAGGCAACTCTTTAAAATAGATGCAAGGAAAAAGAATGGGAGGAAGAAGGAAACGTGATTAAAAATTCCTTACTATAATTTAATTTGAAAATGTGGCTTCTCTTAATGTGGTCTGAAACCTGTGTACAAACACTTAAAAATAAATTAATGTGAGTGCTAACTACTAGGAGCAACATCTGCATCTGTCATTTAAATTAAGAAAAGGACACCACTATAGACATAAAGATTTTTCAAAAAGTTAAATGATAGTTTGCCTGCATGTACTTTTTTCCCTGAATGTTTTGTGATAATTTGCATTTGTCTATTCTCATCCATTGAAAACAGGTGCACAATGCTGCTTGAATCTGTGCTCTTATTTTTCACCCAACCAAACTGCTTAACAAGGCAATGCTTAAATATGTACAAGAACATTAAAATTCATTTACTCAGAAGAGAAGAATGGTTCAAACCATTAGACTTCCATGACCTACTTCAGAGCCTTTTTTTCCCCGTGTTTTCATCCTTTCCTTTTTCTTCCTATTTCCTCCTGTTGAAATTATTAGCTGAATTCCAGGTCAATGTTATTCTAGAGAAGATTATTACTTTTGTTGGGGCATAGCCCATTGTCCCTAGAAGGGGAAGATGTTTACATACTGCCAGCATACTGGAGTGGAGACTGTCTTGTTACCCAGCCTTGCACAGTAGGGCACATGTATCTGATGTCCTTATTTCTCACTGGTAGCTGTCACGCTGACAATTGGAAAATGCTGTAATTTCCTTAGTTTGCATTATTTTTATATCCCCTATTGTTTTTACACATGACCTTTACCTCTCCATTCTCCAATTAGCAGAGTGAAAGCCATTGTTCATTGAGCAGAGGTATTTGTGCCCAAGGGAGCAAAATTTATTTTCTGTATGTGCTGTTGTGGGTGGTGAGGATTCTTTAATACTAAAGAAATAAACCTTCATCTTAACCTTTGTTTGATTCAGACATTATTGAATTTGGGCAGGAACTTCCATCAGCTTATGAATAATTGTCGTACCAGCAGTCAGTGAATGTTTATATAAATGGTTATGAATTGTGTGGGCCCTTTATAAAACATGTAATGGTTAACTAATTTAACTGAAGATTTCTCCTAGCTTTTTCCATTTTCTTTGAATCTGCATTTCCTAGTTAATGCAGAGACTGGGCAATCATTATAATTGCATCAGTTGTATTAGTTAAAGCAGATAAGAAATTAGAGGAAATGCAGTCATCTCAGAAAATAGTTCAGGATCAGAAATGTAAATCAACACACGGCATTGTAGTTATCATGGAATAATGAATCTAGAAAATTTAGGGTTTAAATCTCCTAGAAGGGCCGATCTTTTAGTTTTCTGGTCAAAGTACATTATTTCAGTGTTGATACAAACTCTTGTTTCTTGTGCTACCCCTTATTCCCTTCATATCAGTGATGTATTCCAGCAATATCGTGAGACTGATTATATAATGTGTAGAATAAGTTTGAAAAAGTATTATTTAGTTGCTCAATTTTAAAAAAATGATAGTTCAATAGTTCAAAAAACACTTTGCTAGTATACAATTTACTACCAAAGCATTGCTTTTTGGAGATACCTCATCTTTTAGAGATATCACATGCAAATTAAAAACCTGATATGAAAACCATAATTTTGAAGATATTTAGTTTTTCTAGTTACTGGACAGCAATAAATGTTTATGCCATTGTAATCAGAGCTTCTAATAGTTAAAGTTATTGCCTCTTCAAAGTTTTGCTTTGTTTTTGTTTAAGATTATATGAACCCTTTTGATCATGAATGGGATTTTTCATATTGAAAATACTAAGTGCTTTTTGTAGCTTTGCTGCTGATAAAGTAATAATTTATTATTAATAAAGTCAAGTCCTAATTTGTTAATAAAAGATCTGCTGGTAGTTGTTCAGTAAAGTAGAAATACTGGTTTAATCAATATAATGAATTCCTCTTGTATTAGTATTTAATTACTTAGTGATTTGACCTGACTTGTAGTTACCTGTTGCTAAAATGTCTAATAGTACTTCTAAGCAGGTGAGAATGTCAGGAAGTTTTAGCTGATTTACCAACTTATCCCTTAGCCCAGGAGTATTTGTGCAGTCAACATTTTCCTGCTCATTTGTGAGAGCTGAAGTAGTTTTTCCCACTCAGCTTCACATTTGCAATAGCCAATTTCTTGAAATAAAGCATTTGCTCGCTTGTTTAACTCATACTGTTATGACAGCTGTATTCCAAATCTCTTTTTTGATTTTGTATCAGTCTCCCTAGGTGAATTTTGAAAGACATCATTAATAGGTGATTGTCAGTGACAAGACTAAGCTGTTGTCAAGAAGGAGCTTCTCATACTAACCAAGTGACAACACTGCTGCTTAGACTTTCTCTCCCAGATGTTTTGGTTTCAGGGACATGAACAAAACCAAGTAGTGTTATCAGTTGTTCTGCTGGGTTTTGCTCTGTGATCTGAGCAAAAATTGGGTGGAGGACATAGATTGTGTGCATGACTCTGTGCATTGCCCTATTGTTGTTCTTAACCTTTGGCTTAGATCGATGTTTGGATAGGACATACTAAGCGCCCTCTGGCTGTGTTTACTGCAGATCTTCCCAAGCTACCAACTATCTGGTTTCACCTTTTTAGTGGCTGCTTTCTGTGTTGGTCTTCTCTGCTGTCCCTTGACCAGGTCTGTGAAATTCCACACTTTCTTCAACCATCCACACTTCTAATAATTTATGGAAGTAGCCTTGATTTCAGATAGACTTGAACACAATCCTATTGTACTTGCTCTGCCAAAAATATGATGATTTTTTTTTTATGGTCAGCTATCCTTAACAACTCTTAGTGATTATAAAACAACAGTATCCTGTCCATAAACATATTGTTTTCAAACTGGAGTCATAAAATTCTGGGGATTCCCACATATATGAAAGTAGTTAGTAGTTAGTCATTCAAAAGCTTCACAGCCTTGTCACCTTGCAGTCATCCAATATTTTAACTGATATTTGATTTTTTTTTTTCTATTTGTTCTTCTCATTCGCTGCTCTATATAATACCTTGTCTCATATAGTCCTACTTTGATTTGAACAAGCTTATTTTTGATGATGCTGTATGATACTGATCTGTGTGTTTTTAGGGTTTTTTCCAGCTCAGGTCATTTTGTAAGTAAAATTATACCTGATTGGTTATATTTAAAATAAATAGTATCCAACAAGGTATTCAAACTTTGTGGTTGGCATGGCCAATAATGGGTCTACTTAATTACTTGCTTATAGTATGTTTTTAATAAAATATTATTTTCTGATGTAGCTTCTTAAATCCTAATTAACCTACTTTCATGTTACCTTTTATAACAATAATAGTATGCCTTATGCTGCTATTTAAAGTATTATAGCTTGATGTTGCTTTTATAATGAATTCATACATCTAAAAAGTATGGAAGATAAAAGGAAGTTACAGTGCAACTTCATAGGTTGGTTCTGGTTAGCTAGCTATCTTAATTACTTTATCTCTGTCTGTGGTTTGGAAAAGAGAATTCTTACAGTTATTTAACTCTACATTGTGGCCAGATTTTGGCCAATATGCATTTTTTTCTGTCTTTGGGATTTTTTTGGTAGTCACAGATAATTCTCGCTCACCAATCTGAACAACTGTCAATATCATACTTTCACATACAGAACCTATAACCCAGGAGGAAATAAACCCAAACAAATAGAATACGACCCCCAAACTTACAATTCTGCATCAATTATGTTTGTGTGGTGTGAGAGGACATTGCAGGCGGTCTGCCAGATGAACCTCCTGTCTATAATGGTTTGCTTCTGCTTACAAGATCCTCCTGCCTTTAGTTTAGCTTTGGTTACCTACGGCTTAATGTTCTGTGTTATGCAGGAAAATAAAATTAAAAAAAAACCTATAAATAAAATAGTACAAGTTGTTTATTTTCGCCATTTAGGGGCAAAGGAACAAGTTTTCTGTGTGGGCATTCACTGATTTTTTTTTCAGTAACCTGTCTTAGTTTATATACGAAGAACTGCTGTACTCTCAAATGTTAGTTTAAGAGTATGCGTGTGGAACACGTGGAAGTACTTTCCATAGAGTTTTTCATCTTTTTGCAATGTACAGTGTATCTTCTCCAGTGTCATGCTACTCTTTTGCTCTGAAGTTTTATTTTTGTGTTTGTGGAATGTAATTGTCATGGTGGGTCATTGTTACAAAAAGTTGATAAAGGCTAATGTATTGATGCTTTTTGAATTTTAAGAAAAGGACTTGAACTTTTTAAAACTTGAACATTTGTAAAAGAATGGAAGCCAATTTATTTTTGCTGAGTCTTACACAGCGTAGTGCCTGAGCTTTTGCATTGTGTGTAGTTGAAAACTTACTCTGGTTTTGCCATTTTTATATTTTTCATCTGGGCTGTGATTTCACAGAAAGAAATACTTGCTGAATTTTCTCAAAGTGGTACAATAAGATGCACCACTCTAGCCATGTCAGCTTTAGAAGTCAACATTAGAGAGAGATATTGTAAGATATGCAGGGTCTGATGTAGTCAATACTTTGGAGGAAGAATTTGTAGAAAAATAAATATTTATAAATAGCAGTGTTGTTCTAGGTTAGCTTATTCCTTAACTTACTGGACACAATCCGTACACTGGCTTTGTCTTCAAGCAATTGGGCATCTTGATTTCAGGCCAGATGCTAAGGGCAACAGTGCTCTCTGACTCATTTAAGTGAGAGAAGTAAGGGCTGTGTTTTTTTAAGCTTTGCTTCCTGAATCCAAGAGGGCAAAATATGAAGCTGCCATCTCTTTGCAGAAGAATTAGATGAATGGAGGTTGTTAGAGCCACAGCATATCAGGTGCTATAATCTTTGAAACAGCATTTGCGGTGCAGCTGGTAGTGATGCTGCAACACACAAATTTGTCTTTATGGGGGGGGGGGGGCTACTTTTCGTGATTTTGTGATTAAAAGCAGTGCTTTATGCTTCTTTTCCATTACAAGAATATGACAGAGAGACTGAAATAGAACTGGAAGATATAAATGCACCCAAGTTCTTACATTGTATCCAGCTGTGGTTCTTGGAAATTTCAGGTCACCATGGTAGAAAGCAAGTATAAAGACATTGGGACACATGCAGTTGTAAAGTTATTCTAATACAGATACCTTATTTCATGGGAAAAAAAAAACCAACCCAAAACAAAACATTCAATCACCTCTCCCACAGTCATTGCTCTTAGCTGGCAAGGACATTTGGTTGGTGCACATGGAGGATTCAGAATTGCTTAATTTCCCAGAGACTGGAGATTGTTTTGTTAGAAATTTGATATTAGAATCTTATTATATGGCTCAAAGTGTATTCTCTACCCCAGCACTACCTAGTGCACATTGTTTGCCCACTTCCCAAAGGTGGCAAATACAATACAGGCATTGCCACAGGACAGAAGGATGCTTGTTGTGCAGACTGCAGAGGAGAACTATGTGGTGTCTTGTAGCCAAGCACTTGCATCATTGCTGCCCTGTTGCACACTAAAATCAACACATGACAACCAGTTTTAATATTACTGATGGAGTTTTTTTCTTATTTCAACTGTGGCAAGATTAATTAGTGCCCAAATGGAGGCCAAACACATGTACTTGCATTTACATTCTTCACTTCAGACGAATAATGTTCTTATTGAAATCAGCTTGGTTTATAATTGGAGATAAGTAGCTGTCTGTAAAACTGAACTCTAATAGCAACCAGTGCTTGATATTCAAAAAGCATTATATTGCATTGATATTGTGAAATTCACAATCAAATAACTGAGATAGTAATAATCCTGCTGGGTTTTTTCAAAGTATTGATAAGTCAGCAATTTAAAATGAAGGTAACTTGCTCACAGCAATGCTCCCCTTGAACTGCTTAGAGGTAACTGAAAATCTTATACTGCAGCAAATGTAGGTGGCTCATGCTCTTATAATACCTGATATCTAGAAAAGGCAACCTACCACTCCAGTTTATTTGTTTGAAACAACATATAAAGGCAGCAAGTTATTTAAAGGTGAGCAACTTCTTGGAATAAGACTTTTGTTATATTTCTGTTGCACAGGAGAATCTGGGGCTCAGTTTAGAGCTTGTAGTCTGAAGCATAGGCATCCCTGACTATTTTTTTAAAATTTTAATTTTTTTTTTAACTTTAAAAAGATTTTTTTTCCTGTTGTGGTTTTTTTTTTCTGGTTTTCTATGTTTGTGTAAAAAAATGGAAAAACAAAAGAAAACAAACATCCTTGCCATTTTTAGTATTTGGTTTTGTATATTTTTTTAATACTTGAATACAAAATGCAATACTATACTAGAATCTTCTTTTGGATTTTATTTGGCTTAATAAGACTTCAAGATGAGCAGAAAGACAGCAGCAGCTTTATTCCCCCTGAAGTGGTATCTAATGGTATAGTAATATTCTTCCATTTCATAAACTTGAACATGGCCTGAATTAAATGAATTGCCATATATTTGCTGCCAATGTGAGAAAATGCTATAAGAAAAAGCAAGAAGAAATTTTAAGTTTTAATTCATCTTAGAATTCCTTTTCATTCAGCTTGAAGCAGCCTTCTTAATGTGGGAAATCCAGAGAAATGCTGTATTATCACTTTGTCAGAGGGTCTGACAAGATCCCAAACAATAAATTATTCTCCTCCATTTATAACACCTAAATGTCGGCTTCATTAGAACTTTTACCCATGAATACAATT
>NC_087474.1:103190271-103200271 GCF_036417665.1 Passer domesticus | reverse complement strand
TTTTCTCCTTTGCAGTATTCTTCCTGGACTGAGGAATTATTATTTTAGGAACATTACTGCAAAGGGGAAAATATTTTGTGCAGGTAAAACACAATCCTGGATCTCATGGCTCCTACCCACCCTTAGGAAAGTACTAGGCTTTGTGGCATTTCTTATCTATGCAAATAAGATGGCCTTACCTGTAAGATCAAATTTTTTTTCTGCCCTTTCCCCAAACCTGTGTGTAGCACAATTTTCCGTCTTGTGGAAATGCTGATATTTTAAACAGCAGGGACTGGGTAATGCTGTGGCAAATAATACTATGCATTTTAAGTGCAAACTGTTAGGCAGCAGCATCAAATAACAGACACTTCTTCACTGTTCTTTTTTTCCCCGTTTGTTTTAGAATCCCAACAAGATGTGTTATTAATGGACCCTGAGTAGAGCAAGTTATTTGTTATGGTAACTTTTTGACCTATTTAATAAGTACTTAAAGGAGTGTAGTGCAGTTTTTATTGTAGTCTGCTGTGTACAGTTATGAAGTGTGGTACATAATAAAATAAAAGCAATAATGTGGATATTTCAGAGGGATCCATCAGAGCAGACCTGCAGCAACATATTTCATCTGGTTTGTCTGGCTATGAAGCCTTGCAAGTTATAGCTGAAATAACTAGGAACAATATTGTGGTTATGACTTGCAATTGTTTACCATTGTAAACAGCAGAGTTATTATGTGTTTACCCTTTTCAGTGCTCAGAACCATTTTTTAAATAAGTTCATTAACACCTGCATACATTTAGCTGTGAAAAATGGCATGTCTTTTCTATGCTCATACCTTAAAAATATTTAAGTCAACAGCAACAGTAAAATGCATCTAATTTAAAGCACAGTTTTATTGAGGTATGATTTGGAAAAGCAGAATTATTATGAAAGACTAACAGTTGCACAGCTAATGCAAAAACAAACAAAAGGTTATGAAGATCCTTTCTATGACAGTTTTGAAGCTAAATTGGGAAGGGCCACTGCAGACCTGGACAACAAAGCTGCTTTATGAATTTCTGGGACAGACTTACGAGAATGTTGCCTTATTTTGTTTTGTGTAGTTTTTTAATATGATGTTACGTTTAGGTAGGTGGGGTTTTGTTCTTTGTTTTTCAATTTGTTTTGTTTTACTTCTTTGTATAATTTTTTTCTCCAAATATGGTAATTGTGTAAATGAAAATTGGTCACCTAAAATCTTTCTCTAAATGCTCCTAGAAGTCAGCAACAGTTTTCACTATGACAGGGACTGTAAGTTTTGGGTTGCTGCTGGTGAATTTTTACAAAAGAATTTTTCATTTTCTTAATATTTTTGTGGCTACAAGTTTTGTAACGTCCTGAGTTCAAGAGAAAAAACAACTGATTGGACCTCCAGGAAGTGCCTTGATGATAATCAGCCTTGTGTGCAAGACAGAAAGGCTGATAGTCAGAAATTGCTCTTTAAACTAAGACAGACTGTCAGTCTTTAGAAATGGTGGGGAATGGCCTATTTATGTAATCAGATACTAAAGCTGGGAAGAAGCTGTCAGGCACATTCTTGTTGTGTAAGCAGCAGGCAAACTGTGCTTTATCTGACAGACAGTGTGTAAATCTGTCCATGCAAAAATCCAAATGTTTAGTTTGCTTCTAGTCACTGTAATAATCTGCTTATTTTCTCTTGCTAGAGCGATGACATCATTTAGCAGAATGCACCACAGACAGGAGTCATAGATAAGTCTCTGTTACTGTCAGTCATTCACTTCGTGATTGGCAAGGAGATAAATAGGAATTTACTCGAGGTTTGCTTCCAGCTAAAAGAGCAGACAACACCCTGGGATAAGTATGTGAAGAGCAAGCATGCTTAGTACCCTCAACCTTACAGCTTGGAAAAAGGTCTAGAAATAAGAGTTCTTCAAAATCCGATGTTAAAATTTGGTACTTTATTATCAATAGCTGAGCAGGCTTCCTGAACAGAGAAATAATCAGATTAATTGATAAAGACCGTTACAGAGAGTGAAAAAAATCCTGTTGTGAGTGGTTGTATTAGTTTCAGTGTCACCAAGTCTGTGAAGATTTGTTTCTTTCAGAAATTTTAAGGGACAGGTAATGGTTTATCACCAGTAAAGCACTGTCATTTGCCTGATTGTTCTGCAGACCAGACCTGACAAGGGAAAATATCCTGCTTAGATCAAGTAAGATAATCTACTCAGATCAAGTATGGTGAACTCTACAATATTTATGTCATAGAAATTATTATTTAAGAGTGGTTTCTGAATTATTTTGTAGCAAGTAATAGGCACTCTATAATCTAAATTTACCTAATGCTTTTTTGTTTTTAGTAGAGGCATATTTTGGTATGGACAGACTGAAAAGAAAACGTAGAAATAATGCTACACTGTAATAGGGAAGATAGTCTAATCCTTTTTAATGGCATGTAATCTCCTAAATCTTCTGATTTCATTTAATTTTAAAGGGTAATAAAATATGATTGAAATACATCTGAAATGTAGTTTAATAAAGGTAATCTGCTGTACTGAAAATCTACTGTTTTGTCAATCTGAAGATTTAGTATGAAACTCTGCGCAATGGAAATGCTTATTTACATCACAAACTTCTGAGTTCTTGTGGTTTTTGTGTCACATATTTTCACTTTTTTTTTTTTTTTAAGTAGAGAGTACCCATTATTTAAAAAATAGTAATGAACCTTCCTTAGAATTCATGTAAAGGATCTTAAGAAAATTAATCTTCAGGTCATAAGGAGGTAAGGCATAACAGAAACATGACCGATTAGGAGAATGTACCTGGCAGAAGAATACATTTCTGTACATAAAGTCAATTGTTCATGTTCCTATTGTTTCCAAAATGATGGAGACCATAAATGAACAGCTGTTAAAATCATAATGATTTGTGCAACAATGCACTGATCCTCGTGTGTTTATATTTAGAAGGAGAACTGCATTTTGAAATAGTAAATTGGCTTAGGAATCACAACCTTGAATGATACAATCTTAATTAAAAATACGTGCATATCTTGGTAATGTTAGGAACCTCCTCTGTTTAAAAATAGAGAGAGAACAACAATTAAGCACTTTCCATGTGTTAAGTTTTGTTTAATTTAAAGAGTTAACCTTCTGAGAAGAAAGCTTCTGCTGGCACATTAGTGATAAGCATTACATTAAAATAATGATAAATACTATATAATACTCCCAAATAGATGTTTTTCCTGTTGAATCCTGGGTTGCTTTCTACAGACATCTCAGTATATTTTTAATGAGATTGTACATCAGTTTGTGTGTTGTAGTTTAGACATATTGGCTTTAATTATTTTTGAATGTGCAGTTTTTACAGTAGCAGAATATATGTGATTTAAGACTCACCACAGTGCTCTGAGTATCACTTGGCATTTTAGCAAAATGTGTGATATTAAAAAGACCGTGAATTTTAGCTGGATTTTCATTGTTTTCTCAGACATACAATATTCCTCTTTGCTCTCAATTCTCCTATTCCACATGTGCAACATTTTTGCGTGTTATATTAAAACAATTATATCAGTCTCATATCTCTCTCTGTATTGTGGTTCCACTATTATCACAAATAGTATTAAGTCAATCTAACACAGTGTTTTCTGCCAACTGAGTGCTATGGTATTTTGCCTAAATCACAAGGAAATAAAAAAAGAGCCTTGCAAAACCGTTGCTCAAAGAGGTCTTGATTGATTGACCAATGCTTAAACTGAAAATTTTGTATATGTACTGTAAAATCTTTTCAAGTCAGTATCAGTCTTCCTCTTGCTAGAAATATAAGGCATATATTTTAGTTGAGTTGAAGCATCTTCCAGTAATTTTGGCAAACTGTTGTGAATATTATGCTAGTGGACAAAACCATGAAAATGATAGTGACTGAAACAGCTCATGTAAAATGAAAATGAACAGCTATTTTGAGTATACCAGCTGAGATACAATAAGCAAACTGATGAAAAGTAAATGAGAATTTAGGCACTCAGTTTTTAATAAACTAGTAATTTGTTAACAATATAAGCTTGATGTACTTTATCTTAGTCCTTTTGACAAGACTTGTTTCGTGGTAGCTGCAGCATCATCGTAGAGCCTGATCTAATGCTTAGAGAACTCAGTATAATCTCATTGACTTCAATACAAGTTGAATTGGACTAATAATGAAAAATCGCATTATAATAATATTAGGTTTAGGAAAAAAATACTGCTTATAGCTGATTTGAGTCAAACTGAGTTTGTCTGATATTTTACTGATGTCAGTAAAATCATACCATAAGTTGGTATTGCTCTGCTCTGACAACTGTGGACTCTTGTTCTGAGAAGCTATTAAAATCACAAACCAACAGTCATTCTCATATAAGACTGTACAGATATTTGTCTAAAACAAATAGCAAAATAAGTAACTTTGTAAAAACCGATTTGTAGTGTGTCAACTGCAGAGATGAAATAGAAGTCATGTTGCCATTTTTATTATTATTATTATTGTTATTATTTTATCAAGTTTGTAATTTTCAGCATGTAGTCTTATTTTTTCCTTTAGGGAATTTTAGTGTTGTTTTGTTTTTGATTTTTTTAAATGACATTTTTATTTATTTTATATGATTTCATTTAAATGTAAATTTAAAAAATAAAAATAAAGTATTGGGGTTTTTTTAGAAAATAACCACTAATTGAATAAAAACTGATTTAGGAAAAATTCTGAGTTTTCAAAATTTTTTTTTTCTGTAAAATGCTTGTTTGACTGAGCAGTTTGATTTAAAATTTAAAAAAATAGCTTATTCTATCTCTGAGGAAATTCTGTCTTATATCTGCTCAGTTTAAAGAGGATATATACTAACCACACATCCATAGCAAATTAATTTTTATTAGTTGTGCTAGCAATGGTATTATTATTTTAATTTTTTTTTAGAGTAAACCCTTAAAGTGCAATTGTCAGAATGAAAGTGGTGATTTGTCTGTTTTTTAGCATTGCAGCACAGGGTTATACTGGAACTGGCTCTTAATCAGACCTAGACCATGCTGGCAAGGTTTAGGAACAAACAGGGAAATCTGGGCTTCTCTCAAGAGGTGAACTTTTTGCATTGGTAGCTGAACTTGGGTTAAATTAACCACCAGATACAAGCTATCACTGGCATGTGGATTTGAATAAGTGTGATATTTTAAGTAATCTGCAGTATGGTAGCATATGTTAAATGTAATTAAGAACTAGCTGAACTACAAATACATAAACTTCCCAATATGCATTTGGTTAAAATTGAAAGGAACCTTCTTTTCAGGCTGGTGGAGCGGTGTTAAAGCCTCACTCTCAGTCACATTCTCAATAGCCACATGTCCAGTGGGCCACTTAATCTGCTCACAGTGGCTTCAGCGCTCCCCAAGGTGCTCCCAAAAGACTGGAGATCCAGGCCATCAAATTCAAACATATCTGGAGTTGGAGGGGTTCTGATACCCAAAGCCCACTGCATTCCTTTGTTCCCATGATACCCCGATGAAACCTTGGCTTGAAGGAGCAAAACAGTTCTTGCCCTGCATGTGCTGAAATCTGAATTTCTCCCCCTGCTGTCCTTCTGAGGTGTGTCTGTCTGATACTGGATGAGCTCTGCAGTTCACCGAACCAAGCCTTGATTCTCACCCTTTCCCTTTGTAAAACCTAAGGTCTGCCCTGATTTTCAGCTTCATAAAAACATTGTACTCTCATCATCTCCAACTACAAAAAAAACAGCTGTCTTTCAGTATGTGAAGTCTTCATGGGAATTTTCAAAGGCTGTTTCAGCTTTAAATGTAAACTGAAAACACAAAAAACAACCCCCCAAAAATCCCTTCCCTTTCTTCTTGATGATGTTGCTGAATGTAATGTGCTTGACACCAGACATTTTTAGAAATGTATGGCATGGTGTAGTTTCTCTGATACCATACCACTTTGCTGTTTTACAAGCTACAGCATGTCACAGATTAAAGCTTTGTTGGATGCAACAAAGCTGGCAATAAATAAACCTCTCTGATGTCACTGTGACCTAAATTAAACTCATTGTGTTTCCTTGGTTTTGTTTGCAACAGAGTAGTTTTCATCACTTTTGAAAGACCTCTAGAGTTATAAAAATATATACTTTTAATAAAGATTTTAATTAAATTGGAAATTAATTGTGGGTCAGAGTAAGAATCAGCATCTGCTGATTTCTAGCCATTATGTGCTGGGGTGTTTTTTGGATAGAGGGATGGAATGCAAAGGATAGAAGACTTTAATGTGGTAGAAAAATAAGAAATGTGAGAACTGCCAAAGTACCCGATTACAAATGTACAAATAGCACTGATCTTCTTCTGCACTTGATGAATATACAGAGATGCAATTTCTTTTTGTTTTAAAGTTGTATACACATGAATGTAGGAGCAGTCAGAATCCTGAAAGAAAGAAAGAAAATTATTTTGTCTACTCATGTGTTGTAGAGTTTTGGGGTTTCTTTGGAAATACTTTATTTGATTAATTTTCAATCTAGTTTGACTTAGGCCTGGTTAGATGTCTATCCTGAAGAGAAAATTTCTGTGAGAAAACTGCTCAAGGCTTACTCTCTTCATTTCATGTACAGTAAACTCTATCTGAACAGCATCTCCTGCAAATACACAGGAATAACAGGTCAGCTCTTACTGAGTGGGTGTGCTGTCAGAAAGGGGACAATGAGATCTAGCTAAAAATTGCTGTCTACTGTGGTTTCAAGCATCCTCAAGTCTGTCAGTTGATTGTATTGGCTATTGGGTTTTATTTATTCTAATGACACAAGTCACTGTTGATGTTGCCGTTCTGCTGCAAGGTGCTGGTTTTACAGTACAGACCTGACATACATCCAAAATAACATACCTCCAAAAAAATCCAACCCTAATTGACAGCAAATATCAAAACCATTCTTACAGTGTAGGAACTGTTTTATCTTTGAGAAACAATAAAAAAAACATTCAAGGTCCCAATAGTTTTGAGTTTGAATATACTTCTTTATATGAATTTTTATTCTATTTACAAAAAATACTGCGGTAAATTTCTCATATCCTAGAAGGTAGGTAATGGTTCTAATAAAGTTAAAATAAACATTTATTTCTAAGACGTGTTTTAGTTTAGTTTAGTTTAGTTTTGTGTTAGTATTTAGTTTTAGTTTTAATCTTTGGAGATGCCCTGAGGATGTAAATGGCATCTTGATGTAACATTAGGAACAAATATGGTATCAGAAGGTAGTTGCATCTCGTTCCTTAAAATTGTGCAAACCTTTGGTAGCAGAGCCTATTTTTATGATCATGAAGATCCTCGTGATTTGAATCTGATGTACTAAACTCCAGTGCAGTGTATATTGCCCTTAAAAATTAAAGACCATATTTATATCCATATTTGCAAACATATGGATGAGTCCCATGCAGTGTAATTCACAGACTGACTTACAGTTCTAGTTTTTCCTACTGTTCTTCATCTACCTGAACGCTGTGAGCTGCTTGTGCTTATGTAAAGTACTCTTAGAGCATTTGGTCGATTTATTGCCTTATACAGAATTCCAAATCTTCCAGAATTTCTTCCCCCCAGAATCAAATCTAACTCCAGAGGTTTTCCAGTATCCAGATAAATAGATCCAGAACAATTTTAGAGTAGACCAAGCTTTTCTTGATTAAAAATATTGTCACATGTACTGCAGTAACAACTGAGAAATTTATGGTGGAGAACAACTGATAAAGGTAATGGAACTGCAAAAATGTGCCCATTTTATAACATCATTCAATTAGATTGTGTTAATCCAGGGCTTCGGTTCTATCACTGTGTTCTAGCATCCTCTAGGTAAAGGGAAAAAAAAAGTGTGTTCAAATGAATCTGTAAGTTTTATTGTTATAAAAGCTTTTGAATCACTACTATTATATACAGATGTTCCGTTTTTTTCTACATTATATATTTGTCCTAGTAAAAACTCACAGAGCAGTGTTAATGAAACATACCTCTATGTGCATTAAACAGTAGGCTCTGACACTATTTTAAGTGATTCTATGTTATAAAAAGCTCTGCAGCAAGATTAATGTTACAAAATTGACAGAATATTATAACACTGTGGAAGATGATAAATTTAAAACTTTCCATTATGCCTTAATGAATACAATGGGAATCATGAGACTGTGTCTGGTGGTTGCATCATGTCTTTCGGCTGGCTCACACTGCTGTTTTCCTCACAGAGAGTAACCTTTAGTCCTACTTCATTTATCCTAGATAATGTTAAAAATGTTTTTAATCTGGAAGATACAAATCTAGAGTATGGTTCTATTCTGAAAAGCAATGATGTAGAAATAGTAGCTGCCACCTCAACAGAAACTGACTCTCTTCAAAGGTGTAAATGCTTGAGAAAGTAACAAGACTAAATTTTCACTACATTTCACCTCCAAGTGTACTGCAGAGTCAGAAGAGAGACTGAAGAATCAGATCTGTGCTGTTCTGATGTGTATAGCACCCGTGGAATTATTAACCCACCTGTAGCTACAGACCTACATTTTCCTCTGCTCTGCTGCTGTATTGAACGCACTGGGCCAATTTTGTCACTCCTGTGACATGAGGCATTCGGCCCAGTGTGTTAGGATGGGTAAATTTGAAATTGGTGATATTTCAAAGCTGAAGCAAAGGTCAGAAATTGATGCACGTAACCTATTGCTGATGCACAAGTCAGAACAATCTTCTGTTAAGACTCAGACTTGAGGTGATGGCAGTTTTGAAAACACTTTTTTCCCTCACAGCTGAAGAAACGTTGAGTGCTGTCCAGAATGTGATGTAGTCAAGTTTTTAGATCCATCCAAACAACTGGGTTGAATTTGTTGATTTTTTTTTTTTGCACAAATGTGATACATCATCTCACACATTGCTCAGTTTTTCAAGGTGTCTTTTTTTTTAAGGGATCACTATGCAATTCTTTCATGAAAGTATTCCTTCCTAAAGAAAACTGCATGTTTCAAACTGTCCTTTGCTAGGTACTTACTGGCACCCATTTATTTTCATTCTTTAAAAGCTTAACAACAGGTACAGTTTAGTGGTGAAATTACATTTTAAAATTTATACACATATTTTGACAGCAGGTTGTGAGCCACCAGAATGAATAAATTCTGCAGCCAGATAAATGCTGCAAACTTCAAGAACTTTGAGAAATGTATTCACTTGTTGGATTTTCAGTTTCCACTTAAGGTCATAATCCAGTTCAGTAACCTGCAGAAATGGTACACACTTCAGTGTTGCTTTTGGCATGTTGCACAGTTTTTCATCCCACTGCTATACCAGTCTGCTTAAGTACTTGCAAGACTGTTGTGGGTAAGAATATTTTCTTTCTCTACATATCATTTAGGCAATTTGTATTTCTAGTAGGTGCTTATTAGGAGGATGTGAGGTAATCAGTACAGTTATATCATCAATACCTTCTGCATAGACTTTGTACAATAATATTTGAATTAATGTCGTGTCTGGATTCACTTCTGAAAAATCACTATGAAATTTTCAAATTCCTTTCCTCCCCTTTCAAATTCCCTTCCCTGCCTATCTGCTCCATTATCTTTAAATTATTCAGGTTCTGTAAATCCAGCTTTACATCAGATTTCAGGGCTGAAGATCTATGTTTTTTCCAATCCAGAAATTGTAAAACATAATTGTACTTGGTTCTTGTGTAACCTAGAAAATTTGGCTTGTGAAGACGAAAGAGCACATATGCTTCCTATATGCTAATTTTATTCCTACAGTGTATTTTTGAGGGAAATATTATTTTTCTTACACTTTAAGACACCCGTGTTTGGTTGACTGTTTATTTGTGAGCATGAACATTCTGGGGTCAGAGCAAGTCTAGAGAATTGCATTTGTGCGTACAACATTTTAAATAGCAGCAAGGAAGGTGGCAAAAATGGGCACTGAGAGGAGAAAATCATAACTGAGAACAGGATCAGGAAACTGTAAGTGAAGGCAGAGAGAGCAGGAGGTAAGGACAGAAAAGCATGTT